>NW_022262353.1:0-29701 GCF_002021735.2 Oncorhynchus kisutch | reverse complement strand
GAGTGAAAGAGGGCCGTAGTAGGGTGCTCCTATAGCGGGCATTAAAATCAGAATGACCGTTAAATGCATTTATGACCATATTGGTGTTTTTGGGTTACGCTTGTTATAAGCAATCAGTATCCATCGTGAAATTTCAAAGTTCAATAATGCACTCAGGTCGCCCCCGACAGAGAGAGGGCCGTAGTAGGGTGTTTCCATAGCGGGCATTAATATCAGAATGACCCTTAAATGCATTTAGGACCATATTTGAATTTTGGGTTACCAGATGCACGTTTTCAATCACCAGGTGCACGGTTTCAATCACCAGGTGCACGGCTCTATTTCCTCCTCCAGCACTTGTCAAACAGTCCATAAAGCACCCAGGACGGCCCTGAGTGAAAGAGGGGCGTAGTAGGGGGCTCCTATAGCGGGCATTAAAATCAGAATGACCGTTAAATGCATTTATGACCATATTTGTGTTTTTTGGGTTACCAGATGCACGGTTTCAATCACCAGGTGCACGGCTCTATTTCCTCCTCCAGCACTTGTCAAACAGTCATAAAGCACCAGGACGGCCCTGAGTGAAAGAGGGCCGTAGTAGGGTGCTCCTATAGCGGGCATTAAAATCAGAATGACCGTTAAATGCATTTATGACCATATTTGTGTTTTTGGGTTACCGCTTGTATAGCAATCAGTATCCATCGTGAAATTTCAAAGTGTCCATAATGCACTCAGGTCGCCCCCGACAGAGAGAGGGCCGTAGTAGGGTGTTTCCATAGCGGGCATTAATATCAGAATGACCCTTAAATGCATTTAGGACCATATTTGAATTTTTGGGTTACCAGATGCACGTTTTCAATCACCAGGTGCACGGTTTCAATCACCAGGTGCACGGCTCTATTTCCTCCTCCAGCACTTGTCAAACAGTCCATAAAGCACCCAGGACGGCCCTGAGTGAAAGAGGGCCGTAGTAGGGTGCTCCTATAGCGGGCATTAAAATCAGAATGACCGTTAAATGCATTTATGACCATATTTGTGTTTTTGGGTTACCAGATGCACGGTTTCAATCACCAGGTGCACGGCTCTATTTCCTCCTCCAGCACTTGTCAAACAGTCCATAAAGCACCCAGGACGGCCCTGAGTGAAAGAGGGCCGTAGTAGGGTGCTCCTATAGCGGGCATTAAAATCAGAATGACCGTTAAATGCATTTATGACCATATTTGTGTTTTTGGGTTACCAGATGCACGGTTTCAATCACCAGGTGCACGGCTCTATTTCCTCCTCCAGCACTTGTCAAACAGTCCATAAAGCACCCAGGACGGCCCTGAGTGAAAGAGGGCCGTAGTAGGGTGCTCCTATAGCGGGCATTAAAATCAGAATGACCGTTAAATGCATTTATGACCATATTTGTGTTTTTGGGTTACCGCTTGTATAGCAATCAGTATCCATCGTGAAATTTCAAAGTGTCCATAATGCACTCAGGTCGCCCCGACAGAGAGAGGGCCGTAGTAGGGTGTTTCCATAGCGGGCATTAATATCAGAATGACCCTTAAATGCATTTAGGACCATATTTGAATTTTTGGGTTACCAGATGCACGTTTTCAATCACCAGGTGCACGGTTTCAATCACCAGGTGCACGGCTCTATTTCCTCCTCCAGCACTTGTCAAACAGTCCATAAAGCACCCAGGACGGCCCTGAGTGAAAGAGGGCCGTAGTAGGGTGCTCCTATAGCGGGCATTAAAATCAGAATGACCGTTAAATGCATTTATGACCATATTTGTGTTTTTGGGTTACCAGATGCACGGTTTCAATCACCAGGTGCACGGCTCTATTTCCTCCTCCAGCACTTGTCAAACAGTCCATAAAGCACCCAGGACGGCCCTGAGTGAAAGAGGGCCGTAGTAGGGTGCTCCTATAGCGGGCATTAAAATCAGAATGACCGTTAAATGCATTTATGACCATATTTGTGTTTTGGGTTACCGCTTGTATAGCAATCAGTATCCATCGTGAAATTTCAAAGTGTCCATAATGCACTCAGGTCGCCCCCGACAGAGAGAGGGCCGTAGTAGGGTGTTTCCATAGCGGGCATTAATATCAGAATGACCCTTAAATGCATTTAGGACCATATTTGAATTTTTGGGTTACCAGATGCACGTTTTCAATCACCAGGTGCACGGTTTCAATCACCAGGTGCACGGCTCTATTTCCTCCTCCAGCACTTGTCAAACAGTCCATAAAGCACCCAGGACGGCCCTGAGTGAAAGAGGGCCGTAGTAGGGTGCTCCTATAGCGGGCATTAAAATCAGAATGACCGTTAAATGCATTTATGACCATATTTGTGTTTTTGGGTTACCAGATGCACGGTTTCAATCACCAGGTGCACGGCTCTATTTCCTCCTCCAGCACTTGTCAAACAGTCCATAAAGCACCCAGGACGGCCCTGAGTGAAAGAGGGCCGTAGTAGGGTGCTCCTATAGCGGGCATTAAAATCAGAATGACCGTTAAATGCATTTATGACCATATTTGTGTTTTTGGGTTACCAGATGCACGGTTTCAATCACCAGGTGCACGGCTCTATTTCCTCCTCCAGCACTTGTCAAACAGTCCATAAAGCACCCAGGACGGCCCTGAGTGAAAGAGGGCCGTAGTAGGGTGCTCCTATAGCGGGCATTAAAATCAGAATGACCGTTAAATGCATTTATGACCATATTTGTGTTTTTGGGTTACCGCTTGTATAGCAATCAGTATCCATCGTGAAATTTCAAAGTGTCCATAATGCACTCAGGTCGCCCCCGACAGAGAGAGGGCCGTAGTAGGGTGTTTCCATAGCGGGCATTAATATCAGAATGACCCTTAAATGCATTTAGGACCATATTTGAATTTTTGGGTTACCAGATGCACGTTTTCAATCACCAGGTGCACGGTTTCAATCACCAGGTGCACGGCTCTATTTCCTCCTCCAGCACTTGTCAAACAGTCCATAAAGCACCCAGGACGGCCCTGAGTGAAAGAGGGCCGTAGTAGGGTGCTCCTATAGCGGGCATTAAAATCAGAATGACCGTTAAATGCATTTATGACCATATTTGTGTTTTGGGTTACCAGATGCACGGTTTCAATCACCAGGTGCACGGCTCTATTTCCTCCTCCAGCACTTGTCAAACAGTCCATAAAGCACCCAGGACGGCCCTGAGTGAAAGAGGGCCGTAGTAGGGTGCTCCTATAGCGGGCATTAAAATCAGAATGACCGTTAAATGCATTTATGACCATATTTGTGTTTTTGGGTTACCGCTTGTATAGCAATCAGTATCCATCGTGAAATTTCAAAGTGTCCATAATGCACTCAGGTCGCCCCCGACAGAGAGAGGGCCGTAGTAGGGTGTTTCCATAGCGGGCATTAATATCAGAATGACCCTTAAATGCATTTAGGACCATATTTGAATTTTTGGGTTACCAGATGCACGTTTTCAATCACCAGGTGCACGGTTTCAATCACCAGGTGCACGGCTCTATTTCCTCCTCCAGCACTTGTCAAACAGTCCATAAAGCACCCAGGACGGCCCTGAGTGAAAGAGGGCCGTAGTAGGGTGCTCCTATAGCGGGCATTAAAATCAGAATGACCGTTAAATGCATTTATGACCATATTTGTGTTTTTGGGTTACCAGATGCACGGTTTCAATCACCAGGTGCACGGCTCTATTTCCTCCTCCAGCACTTGTCAAACAGTCCATAAAGCACCCAGGACGGCCCTGAGTGAAAGAGGGCCGTAGTAGGGTGCTCCTATAGCGGGCATTAAAATCAGAATGACCGTTAAATGCATTTATGACCATATTTGTGTTTTTGGGTTACCGCTTGTATAGCAATCAGTATCCATCGTGAAATTTCAAAGTGTCCATAATGCACTCAGGTCGCCCCCGACAGAGAGAGGGCCGTAGTAGGGTGTTTCCATAGCGGGCATTAATATCAGAATGACCCTTAAATGCATTTAGGACCATATTTGAATTTTTGGGTTACCAGATGCACGTTTTCAATCACCAGGTGCACGGTTTCAATCACCAGGTGCACGGCTCTATTTCCTCCTCCAGCACTTGTCAAACAGTCCATAAAGCACCCAGGACGGCCCTGAGTGAAAGAGGGCCGTAGTAGGGTGCTCCTATAGCGGGCATTAAAATCAGAATGACCGTTAAATGCATTTATGACCATATTTGTGTTTTTGGGTTACCAGATGCACGGTTTCAATCACCAGGTGCACGGCTCTATTTCCTCCTCCAGCACTTGTCAAACAGTCCATAAAGCACCCAGGACGGCCCTGAGTGAAAGAGGGCCGTAGTAGGGTGCTCCTATAGCGGGCATTAAAATCAGAATGACCGTTAAATGCATTTATGACCATATGTGTTTTTGGGTTACCGCTTGTATAGCAATCAGTATCCATCGTGAAATTTCAAAGTGTCCATAATGCACTCAGGTCGCCCCCGACAGAGAGAGGGCCGTAGTAGGGTGTTTCCATAGCGGGCATTAATATCAGAATGACCCTTAAATGCATTTAGGACCATATTTGAATTTTTGGGTTACCAGATGCACGTTTTCAATCACCAGGTGCACGGTTTCAATCACCAGGTGCACGGCTCTATTTCCTCCTCCAGCACTTGTCAAACAGTCCATAAAGCACCCAGGACGGCCCTGAGTGAAAGAGGGCCGTAGTAGGGTGCTCCTATAGCGGGCATTAAAATCAGAATGACCGTTAAATGCATTTATGACCATATTTGTGTTTTTGGGTTACCAGATGCACGGTTTCAATCACCAGGTGCACGGCTCTATTTCCTCCTCCAGCACTTGTCAAACAGTCCATAAAGCACCCAGGACGGCCCTGAGTGAAAGAGGGCCGTAGTAGGGTGCTCCTATAGCGGGCATTAAAATCAGAATGACCGTTAAATGCATTTATGACCATATTTGTGTTTTTGGGTTACCGCTTGTATAGCAATCAGTATCCATCGTGAAATTTCAAAGTGTCCATAATGCACTCAGGTCGCCCCCGACAGAGAGAGGGCCGTAGTAGGGTGTTTCCATAGCGGGCATTAATATCAGAATGACCCTTAAATGCATTTAGGACCATATTTGAATTTTTGGGTTACCAGATGCACGTTTTCAATCACCAGGTGCACGGTTTCAATCACCAGGTGCACGGCTCTATTTCCTCCTCCAGCACTTGTCAAACAGTCCATAAAGCACCCAGGACGGCCCTGAGTGAAAGAGGGCCGTAGTAGGGTGCTCCTATAGCGGGCATTAAAATCAGAATGACCGTTAAATGCATTTATGACCATATTTGTGTTTTTGGGTTACCAGATGCACGGTTTCAATCACCAGGTGCACGGCTCTATTTCCTCCTCCAGCACTTGTCAAACAGTCCATAAAGCACCCAGGACGGCCCTGAGTGAAAGAGGGCCGTAGTAGGGTGCTCCTATAGCGGGCATTAAAATCAGAATGACCGTTAAATGCATTTATGACCATATTTGTGTTTTTGGGTTACCGCTTGTATAGCAATCAGTATCCATCGTGAAATTTCAAAGTGTCCATAATGCACTCAGGTCGCCCCCGACAGAGAGAGGGCCGTAGTAGGGTGTTTCCATAGCGGGCATTAATATCAGAATGACCCTTAAATGCATTTAGGACCATATTTGAATTTTTGGGTTACCAGATGCACGTTTTCAATCACCAGGTGCACGGTTTCAATCACCAGGTGCACGGCTCTATTTCCTCCTCCAGCACTTGTCAAACAGTCCATAAAGCACCCAGGACGGCCCTGAGTGAAAGAGGGCCGTAGTAGGGTGCTCCTATAGCGGGCATTAAAATCAGAATGACCGTTAAATGCATTTATGACCATATTTGTGTTTTTGGGTTACCAGATGCACGGTTTCAATCACCAGGTGCACGGCTCTATTTCCTCCTCCAGCACTTGTCAAACAGTCCATAAAGCACCCAGGACGGCCCTGAGTGAAAGAGGGCCGTAGTAGGGTGCTCCTATAGCGGGCATTAAAATCAGAATGACCGTTAAATGCATTTATGACCATATTTGTGTTTTTGGGTTACCGCTTGTATAGCAATCAGTATCCATCGTGAAATTTCAAAGTGTCCATAATGCACTCAGGTCGCCCCCGACAGAGAGAGGGCCGTAGTAGGGTGTTTCCATAGCGGGCATTAATATCAGAATGACCCTTAAATGCATTTAGGACCATATTTGAATTTTGGGTTACCAGATGCACGTTTTCAATCACCAGGTGCACGGTTTCAATCACCAGGTGCACGGCTCTATTTCCTCCTCCAGCACTTGTCAAACAGTCCATAAAGCACCC
Organism: Oncorhynchus kisutch; assembly: GCF_002021735.2. NCBI lineage: Eukaryota > Metazoa > Chordata > Actinopteri > Salmoniformes > Salmonidae > Oncorhynchus > Oncorhynchus kisutch. The sequence goes on along the minus strand of NW_022262353.1, from coordinate 23,373 downwards.
AGGACGGCCCTGAGTGAAAGAGGGCCGTAGTAGGGTGCTCCTATAGCGGGCATTAAAATCAGAATGACCGTTAAATGCATTTATGACCATATTTGTGTTTTTGGGTTACCAGATGCACGGTTTCAATCACCAGGTGCACGGCTCTATTTCCTCCTCCAGCACTTGTCAAACAGTCCATAAAGCACCCAGGACGGCCCTGAGTGAAAGAGGGCCGTAGTAGGGTGCTCCTATAGCGGGCATTAAAATCAGAATGACCGTTAAATGCATTTATGACCATATTTGTGTTTTTGGGTTACCGCTTGTATAGCAATCAGTATCCATCGTGAAATTTCAAAGTGTCCATAATGCACTCAGGTCGCCCCCGACAGAGAGAGGGCCGTAGTAGGGTGTTTCCATAGCGGGCATTAATATCAGAATGACCCTTAAATGCATTTAGGACCATATTTGAATTTTTGGGTTACCAGATGCACGTTTTCAATCACCAGGTGCACGGTTTCAATCACCAGGTGCACGGCTCTATTTCCTCCTCCAGCACTTGTCAAACAGTCCATAAAGCACCCAGGACGGCCCTGAGTGAAAGAGGGCCGTAGTAGGGTGCTCCTATAGCGGGCATTAAAATCAGAATGACCGTTAAATGCATTTATGACCATATTTGTGTTTTTGGGTTACCAGATGCACGGTTTCAATCACCAGGTGCACGGCTCTATTTCCTCCTCCAGCACTTGTCAAACAGTCCATAAAGCACCCAGGACGGCCCTGAGTGAAAGAGGGCCGTAGTAGGGTGCTCCTATAGCGGGCATTAAAATCAGAATGACCGTTAAATGCATTTATGACCATATTTGTGTTTTTGGGTTACCGCTTGTATAGCAATCAGTATCCATCGTGAAATTTCAAAGTGTCCATAATGCACTCAGGTCGCCCCCGACAGAGAGAGGGCCGTAGTAGGGTGTTTCCATAGCGGGCATTAATATCAGAATGACCCTTAAATGCATTTAGGACCATATTTGAATTTTTGGGTTACCAGATGCACGTTTTCAATCACCAGGTGCACGGTTTCAATCACCAGGTGCACGGCTCTATTTCCTCCTCCAGCACTTGTCAAACAGTCCATAAAGCACCCAGGACGGCCCTGAGTGAAAGAGGGCCGTAGTAGGGTGCTCCTATAGCGGGCATTAAAATCAGAATGACCGTTAAATGCATTTATGACCATATTTGTGTTTTTGGGTTACCAGATGCACGGTTTCAATCACCAGGTGCACGGCTCTATTTCCTCCTCCAGCACTTGTCAAACAGTCCATAAAGCACCCAGGACGGCCCTGAGTGAAAGAGGGCCGTAGTAGGGTGCTCCTATAGCGGGCATTAAAATCAGAATGACCGTTAAATGCATTTATGACCATATTTGTGTTTTTGGGTTACCGCTTGTATAGCAATCAGTATCCATCGTGAAATTTCAAAGTGTCCATAATGCACTCAGGTCGCCCCCGACAGAGAGAGGGCCGTAGTAGGGTGTTTCCATAGCGGGCATTAATATCAGAATGACCCTTAAATGCATTTAGGACCATATTTGAATTTTTGGGTTACCAGATGCACGTTTTCAATCACCAGGTGCACGGTTTCAATCACCAGGTGCACGGCTCTATTTCCTCCTCCAGCACTTGTCAAACAGTCCATAAAGCACCCAGGACGGCCCTGAGTGAAAGAGGGCCGTAGTAGGGTGCTCCTATAGCGGGCATTAAAATCAGAATGACCGTTAAATGCATTTATGACCATATTTGTGTTTTTGGGTTACCAGATGCACGGTTTCAATCACCAGGTGCACGGCTCTATTTCCTCCTCCAGCACTTGTCAAACAGTCCATAAAGCACCCAGGACGGCCCTGAGTGAAAGAGGGCCGTAGTAGGGTGCTCCTATAGCGGGCATTAAAATCAGAATGACCGTTAAATGCATTTATGACCATATTTGTGTTTTTGGGTTACCGCTTGTATAGCAATCAGTATCCATCGTGAAATTTCAAAGTGTCCATAATGCACTCAGGTCGCCCCCGACAGAGAGAGGGCCGTAGTAGGGTGTTTCCATAGCGGGCATTAATATCAGAATGACCCTTAAATGCATTTAGGACCATATTTGAATTTTTGGGTTACCAGATGCACGTTTTCAATCACCAGGTGCACGGTTTCAATCACCAGGTGCACGGCTCTATTTCCTCCTCCAGCACTTGTCAAACAGTCCATAAAGCACCCAGGACGGCCCTGAGTGAAAGAGGGCCGTAGTAGGGTGCTCCTATAGCGGGCATTAAAATCAGAATGACCGTTAAATGCATTTATGACCATATTTGTGTTTTTGGGTTACCAGATGCACGGTTTCAATCACCAGGTGCACGGCTCTATTTCCTCCTCCAGCACTTGTCAAACAGTCCATAAAGCACCCAGGACGGCCCTGAGTGAAAGAGGGCCGTAGTAGGGTGCTCCTATAGCGGGCATTAAAATCAGAATGACCGTTAAATGCATTTATGACCATATTTGTGTTTTGGGTTACCGCTTCAATCAGCAGTATGACTTTCAAACGTCCATAAAGCACCCAGGACGGCCCTGATGAAAGAGGGCCGTAGTAGGGTGCTCCTATAGCGGGCATTAAAATCAGAATGACCGTTAAATGCATTTATGACCATATTTGGTTTTTGGGTTACCGCTTGTATAGCAATCAGTATCCATCGTGAAATTTCAAAGTGTCCATAATGCACTCAGGTCGCCCCCGACAGAGAGAGGGCCGTAGTAGGGTGTTCCATAGCGGGCATTAATATCAGAATGACCCTTAAATGCATTTAGGACCATATTTGAATTTTTGGGTTACCAGATGCACGTTTTCAATCACCAGGTGCACGGTTTCAATCACCAGGTGCACGGCTCTATTCCTCCTCCAGCACTTGTCAAACAGTCCATAAAGCACCCAGGACGGCCCTGAGTGAAAGAGGGCCGTAGTAGGGTGCTCCTATAGCGGGCATTAAAATCAGAATGACCGTTAAATGCATTTATGACCATATTTGTGTTTTTGGGTTACCAGATGCACGGTTTCAATCACCAGGTGCACGGCTCTATTTCCTCCTCCAGCACTTGTCAAACAGTCCATAAAGCACCCAGGACGGCCCTGAGTGAAAGAGGGCCGTAGTAGGGTGCTCCTATAGCGGGCATTAAAATCAGAATGACCGTTAAATGCATTTATGACCATATTTGTGTTTTTGGGTTACCGCTTGTATAGCAATCAGTATCCATCGTGAAATTTCAAAGTGTCCATAATGCACTCAGGTCGCCCCCGACAGAGAGAGGGCCGTAGTAGGGTGTTTCCATAGCGGGCATTAATATCAGAATGACCCTTAAATGCATTTAGGACCATATTTGAATTTTTGGGTTACCAGATGCACGTTTTCAATCACCAGGTGCACGGTTTCAATCACCAGGTGCACGGCTCTATTTCCTCCTCCAGCACTTGTCAAACAGTCCATAAAGCACCCAGGACGGCCCTGAGTGAAGAGGGCCGTAGTAGGGTGCTCCTATAGCGGGCATTAAAATCAGAATGACCGTTAAATGCATTTATGACCATATTTGTGTTTTTGGGTTACCAGATGCACGGTTTCAATCACCAGGTGCACGGCTCTATTTCCTCCTCCAGCACTTGTCAAACAGTCCATAAAGCACCCAGGACGGCCCTGAGTGAAAGAGGGCCGTAGTAGGGTGCTCCTATAGCGGGCATTAAAATCAGAATGACCGTTAAATGCATTTATGACCATATTTGTGTTTTGGGTTACCAGATGCACGGTTTCAATCACCAGGTGCACGGCTCTATTTCCTCCTCCAGCACTTGTCAAACAGTCCATAAAGCACCCAGGACGGCCCTGAGTGAAAGAGGGCCGTAGTAGGGTGCTCCTATAGCGGGCATTAAAATCAGAATGACCGTTAAATGCATTTATGACCATATTTGTGTTTTGGGTTACCGCTTGTATAGCAATCAGTATCCATCGTGAAATTTCAAAGTGTCCATAATGCACTCAGGTCGCCCCCGACAGAGAGAGGGCCGTAGTAGGGTGTTTCCATAGCGGGCATTAATATCAGAATGACCCTTAAATGCATTTAGGACCATATTTGAATTTTTGGGTTACCAGATGCACGTTTTCAATCACCAGGTGCACGGTTTCAATCACCAGGTGCACGGCTCTATTTCCTCCTCCAGCACTTGTCAAACAGTCCATAAAGCCCAGGACGGCCCTGAGTGAAAGAGGGCCGTAGTAGGGTGCTCCTATAGCGGGCATTAAAATCAGAATGACCGTTAAATGCATTTATGACCATATTTGTGTTTTGGGTTACCAGATGCACGGTTTCAATCACCAGGTGCACGGCTCTATTTCCTCCTCCAGCACTTGTCAAACAGTCCATAAAGCACCCAGGACGGCCCTGAGTGAAAGAGGGCCGTAGTAGGGTGCTCCTATAGCGGGCATTAAAATCAGAATGACCGTTAAATGCATTTATGACCATATTTGTGTTTTTGGGTTACCAGATGCACGGTTTCAATCACCAGGTGCACGGCTCTATTTCCTCCTCCAGCACTTGTCAAACAGTCCATAAAGCACCCAGGACGGCCCTGAGTGAAAGAGGGCCGTAGTAGGGTGCTCCTATAGCGGGCATTAAAATCAGAATGACCGTTAAATGCATTTATGACCATATTTGTGTTTTGGGTTACCGCTTGTATAGCAATCAGTATCCATCGTGAAATTTCAAAGTGTCCATAATGCACTCAGGTCGCCCCCGACAGAGAGAGGGCCGTAGTAGGGTGTTTCCATAGCGGGCATTAATATCAGAATGACCCTTAAATGCATTTAGGACCATATTTGAATTTTTGGGTTACCAGATGCACGTTTTCAATCACCAGGTGCACGGTTTCAATCACCAGGTGCACGGCTCTATTTCCTCCTCCAGCACTTGTCAAACAGTCCATAAAGCACCCAGGACGGCCCTGAGTGAAAGAGGGCCGTAGTAGGGTGCTCCTATAGCGGGCATTAAAATCAGAATGACCGTTAAATGCATTTATGACCATATTTGTGTTTTTGGGTTACCAGATGCACGGTTTCAATCACCAGGTGCACGGCTATTTCCTCCTCCAGCACTTGTCAAACAGTCCATAAAGCACCCAGGACGGCCCTGAGTGAAAGAGGGCCGTAGTAGGGTGCTCCTATAGCGGGCATTAAAATCAGAATGACCGTTAAATGCATTTATGACCATATTTGTGTTTTGGGTTACCGCTTGTATAGCAATCAGTATCCATCGTGAAATTTCAAAGTGTCCATAATGCACTCAGGTCGCCCCCGACAGAGAGAGGGCCGTAGTAGGGTGTTTCCATAGCGGGCATTAATATCAGAATGACCCTTAAATGCATTTAGGACCATATTTGAATTTTTGGGTTACCAGATGCACGTTTTCAATCACCAGGTGCACGGTTTCAATCACCAGGTGCACGGCTCTATTTCCTCCTCCAGCACTTGTCAAACAGTCCATAAAGCACCCAGGACGGCCCTGAGTGAAAGAGGGCCGTAGTAGGGTGCTCCTATAGCGGGCATTAAAATCAGAATGACCGTTAAATGCATTTATGACCATATTTGTGTTTTTGGGTTACCAGATGCACGGTTTCAATCACCAGGTGCACGGCTCTATTTCCTCCTCCAGCACTTGTCAAACAGTCCATAAAGCACCCAGGACGGCCCTGAGTGAAAGAGGGCCGTAGTAGGGTGCTCCTATAGCGGGCATTAAAATCAGAATGACCGTTAAATGCATTTATGACCATATTTGTGTTTTTGGGTTACCGCTTGTATAGCAATCAGTATCCATCGTGAAATTTCAAAGTGTCCATAATGCACTCAGGTCGCCCCCGACAGAGAGAGGGCCGTAGTAGGGTGTTTCCATAGCGGGCATTAATATCAGAATGACCCTTAAATGCATTTAGGACCATATTTGAATTTTTGGGTTACCAGATGCACGTTTTCAATCACCAGGTGCACGGTTTCAATCACCAGGTGCACGGCTCTATTCCTCCTCCAGCACTTGTCAAACAGTCCATAAAGCACCCAGGACGGCCCTGAGTGAAAGAGGGGCCGTAGTAGGGTGCTCCTATAGCGGGCATTAAAATCAGAATGACCGTTAAATGCATTTATGACCATATTTGTGTTTTGGGTTACCAGATGCACGGTTTCAATCACCAGGTGCACGGCTCTATTTCCTCCTCCAGCACTTGTCAAACAGTCCATAAAGCACCCAGGACGGCCCTGAGTGAAAGAGGGCGTAGTAGGGTGCTCCTATAGCGGGCATTAAAATCAGAATGACCGTTAAATGCATTTATGACCATATTTGTGTTTTGGGTTACCGCTTGTATAGCAATCAGTATCCATCGTGAAATTTCAAAGTGTCCATAATGCACTCAGGTCGCCCCCGACAGAGAGAGGGCCGTAGTAGGGTGTTTCCATAGCGGGCATTAATATCAGAATGACCCTTAAATGCATTTAGGACCATATTGAATTTTGGGTTACCAGATGCACGTTTTCAATCACCAGGTGCACGGTTTCAATCACCAGGTGCACGGCTCTATTTCCTCCTCCAGCACTTGTCAAACAGTCCATAAAGCACCCAGGACGGCCCTGAGTGAAAGAGGGCCGTAGTAGGGTGCTCCTATAGCGGGCATTAAAATCAGAATGACCGTTAAATGCATTTATGACCATATTTGTGTTTTTGGGTTACCAGATGCACGGTTTCAATCACCAGGTGCACGGCTCTATTTCCTCCTCCAGCACTTGTCAAACAGTCCATAAAGCACCCAGGACGGCCCTGAGTGAAAGAGGGCCGTAGTAGGGTGCTCCTATAGCGGGCATTAAAATCAGAATGACCGTTAAATGCATTTATGACCATATTTGTGTTTTTGGGTTACCGCTTGTATAGCAATCAGTATCCATCGTGAAATTTCAAAGTGTCCATAATGCACTCAGGTCGCCCCGACAGAGAGAGGGCCGTAGTAGGGTGTTTCCATAGCGGGCATTAATATCAGAATGACCCTTAAATGCATTTAGGACCATATTTGAATTTTTGGGTTACCAGATGCACGTTTTCAATCACCAGGTGCACGGTTTCAATCACCAGGTGCACGGCTCTATTTCCTCCTCCAGCACTTGTCAAACAGTCCATAAAGCACCCAGGACGGCCCTGAGTGAAAGAGGGCCGTAGTAGGGTGCTCCTATAGCGGGCATTAAAATCAGAATGACCGTTAAATGCATTTATGACCATATTTGTGTTTTGGGTTACCAGATGCACGGTTTCAATCACCAGGTGCACGGCTCTATTTCCTCCTCCAGCACTTGTCAAACAGTCCATAAAGCACCCAGGACGGCCCTGAGTGAAAGAGGGCCGTAGTAGGGTGCTCCTATAGCGGGCATTAAAATCAGAATGACCGTTAAATGCATTTATGACCATATTTGTGTTTTTGGGTTACCGCTTGTATAGCAATCAGTATCCATCGTGAAATTTCAAAGTGTCCATAATGCACTCAGGTCGCCCCCGACAGAGAGAGGGCCGTAGTAGGGTGTTTCCATAGCGGGCATTAATATCAGAATGACCCTTAAATGCATTTAGGACCATATTTGAATTTTTGGGTTACCAGATGCACGTTTTCAATCACCAGGTGCACGGTTTCAATCACCAGGTGCACGGCTCTATTTCCTCCTCCAGCACTTGTCAAACAGTCCATAAAGCACCCAGGACGGCCCTGAGTGAAAGAGGGCCGTAGTAGGGTGCTCCTATAGCGGGCATTAAAATCAGAATGACCGTTAAATGCATTTATGACCATATTTGTGTTTTGGGTTACCAGATGCACGGTTTCAATCACCAGGTGCACGGCTCTATTTCCTCCTCCAGCACTTGTCAAACAGTCCATAAAGCACCCAGGACGGCCCTGAGTGAAAGAGGGCCGTAGTAGGGTGCTCCTATAGCGGGCATTAAAATCAGAATGACCGTTAAATGCATTTATGACCATATTTGTGTTTTTGGGTTACCAGATGCACGGTTTCAATCACCAGGTGCACGGCTCTATTTCCTCCTCCAGCACTTGTCAAACAGTCCATAAAGCACCCAGGACGGCCCTGAGTGAAAGAGGGCCGTAGTAGGGTGCTCCTATAGCGGGCATTAAAATCAGAATGACCGTTAAATGCATTTATGACCATATTTGTGTTTTTGGGTTACCGCTTGTATAGCAATCAGTATCCATCGTGAAATTTCAAAGTGTCCATAATGCACTCAGGTCGCCCCCGACAGAGAGAGGGCCGTAGTAGGGTGTTTCCATAGCGGGCATTAATATCAGAATGACCCTTAAATGCATTTAGGACCATATTTGAATTTTTGGGTTACCAGATGCACGTTTTCAATCACCAGGTGCACGGTTTCAATCACCAGGTGCACGGCTCTATTTCCTCCTCCAGCACTTGTCAAACAGTCCATAAAGCACCCAGGACGGCCCTGAGTGAAAGAGGGCCGTAGTAGGGTGCTCCTATAGCGGGCATTAAAATCAGAATGACCGTTAAATGCATTTATGACCATATTTGTGTTTTTGGGTTACCAGATGCACGGTTTCAATCACCAGGTGCACGGCTCTATTTCCTCCTCCAGCACTTGTCAAACAGTCCATAAAGCACCCAGGACGGCCCTGAGTGAAAGAGGGCCGTAGTAGGGTGCTCCTATAGCGGGCATTAAAATCAGAATGACCGTTAAATGCATTTATGACCATATTTGTGTTTTGGGTTACCGCTTGTATAGCAATCAGTATCCATCGTGAAATTTCAAAGTGTCCATAATGCACTCAGGTCGCCCCCGACAGAGAGAGGGCCGTAGTAGGGTGTTTCCATAGCGGGCATTAATATCAGAATGACCCTTAAATGCATTTAGGACCATATTTGAATTTTTGGGTTACCAGATGCACGTTTTCAATCACCAGGTGCACGGTTTCAATCACCAGGTGCACGGCTCTATTTCCTCCTCCAGCACTTGTCAAACAGTCCATAAAGCACCCAGGACGGCCCTGAGTGAAAGAGGGCCGTAGTAGGGTGCTCCTATAGCGGGCATTAAAATCAGAATGACCGTTAAATGCATTTATGACCATATTTGTGTTTTTGGGTTACCCGCTTGTATCACCAATCAGTATCCCTCAGAAATGTCAAACAGTCCATAAAGCACCCAGGACGGCCCTGAGTGAAAGAGGGCCGTAGTAGGGTGCTCCTATAGCGGGCATTAAAATCAGAATGACCGTTAAATGCATTTATGACCATATTTGTTTTTGGGTTACCAGATGCACGTTTTCAATCACCAGGTGCACGGTTTCAATCACCAGGTGCACGGCTCTATTTCCTCCTCCAGCACTTGTCAAACAGTCCATAAAGCACCCAGGACGGCCCTGAGTGAAAGAGGGCCGTAGTAGGGTGCTCCTATAGCGGGCATTAAAATCAGAATGACCGTTAAATGCATTTATGACCATATTTGTGTTTTTGGGTTACCAGATGCACGGTTTCAATCACCAGGTGCACGGCTCTATTTCCTCCTCCAGCACTTGTCAAACAGTCCATAAAGCACCCAGGACGGCCCTGAGTGAAAGAGGGCCGTAGTAGGGTGCTCCTATAGCGGGCATTAAAATCAGAATGACCGTTAAATGCATTTATGACCATATTTGTGTTTTTGGGTTACCAGATGCACGGTTTCAATCACCAGGTGCACGGCTCTATTTCCTCCTCCAGCACTTGTCAAACAGTCCATAAAGCACCCAGGACGGCCCTGAGTGAAAGAGGGCCGTAGTAGGGTGCTCCTATAGCGGGCATTAAAATCAGAATGACCGTTAAATGCATTTATGACCATATTTGTGTTTTTGGGTTACCAGATGCACGGTTTCAATCACCAGGTGCACGGCTCTATTTCCTCCTCCAGCACTTGTCAAACAGTCCATAAAGCACCCAGGACGGCCCTGAGTGAAAGAGGGCCGTAGTAGGGTGCTCCTATAGCGGGCATTAAAATCAGAATGACCGTTAAATGCATTTATGACCATATTTGTGTTTTTGGGTTACCGCTTGTATAGCAATCAGTATCCATCGTGAAATTTCAAAGTGTCCATAATGCACTCAGGTCGCCCCCGACAGAGAGAGGGCCGTAGTAGGGTGTTTCCATAGCGGGCATTAATATCAGAATGACCCTTAAATGCATTTAGGACCATATTTGAATTTTTGGGTTACCAGATGCACGTTTTCAATCACCAGGTGCACGGTTTCAATCACCAGGTGCACGGCTCTATTTCCTCCTCCAGCACTTGTCAAACAGTCCATAAAGCACCCAGGACGGCCCTGAGTGAAAGAGGGCCGTAGTAGGGTGCTCCTATAGCGGGCATTAAAATCAGAATGACCGTTAAATGCATTTATGACCATATTTGTGTTTTTGGGTTACCAGATGCACGGTTTCAATCACCAGGTGCACGGCTCTATTTCCTCCTCCAGCACTTGTCAAACAGTCCATAAAGCACCCAGGACGGCCCTGAGTGAAAGAGGGCCGTAGTAGGGTGCTCCTATAGCGGGCATTAAAATCAGAATGACCGTTAAATGCATTTATGACCATATTTGTGTTTTTGGGTTACCGCTTGTATAGCAATCAGTATCCATCGTGAAATTTCAAAGTGTCCATAATGCACTCAGGTCGCCCCCGACAGAGAGAGGGCCGTAGTAGGGTGTTTCCATAGCGGGCATTAATATCAGAATGACCCTTAAATGCATTTAGGACCATATTTGAATTTTTGGGTTACCAGATGCACGTTTTCAATCACCAGGTGCACGGTTTCAATCACCAGGTGCACGGCTCTATTTCCTCCTCCAGCACTTGTCAAACAGTCCATAAAGCACCCAGGACGGCCCTGAGTGAAAGAGGGCCGTAGTAGGGTGCTCCTATAGCGGGCATTAAAATCAGAATGACCGTTAAATGCATTTATGACCATATTTGTGTTTTTGGGTTACCAGATGCACGGTTTCAATCACCAGGTGCACGGCTCTATTTCCTCCTCCAGCACTTGTCAAACAGTCCATAAAGCACCCAGGACGGCCCTGAGTGAAAGAGGGCCGTAGTAGGGTGCTCCTATAGCGGGCATTAAAATCAGAATGACCGTTAAATGCATTTATGACCATATTTGTGTTTTTGGGTTACCGCTTGTATAGCAATCAGTATCCATCGTGAAATTTCAAAGTGTCCATAATGCACTCAGGTCGCCCCCGACAGAGAGAGGGCCGTAGTAGGGTGTTTCCATAGCGGGCATTAATATCAGAATGACCCTTAAATGCATTTAGGACCATATTTGAATTTTTGGGTTACCAGATGCACGTTTTCAATCACCAGGTGCACGGTTTCAATCACCAGGTGCACGGCTCTATTTCCTCCTCCAGCACTTGTCAAACAGTCCATAAAGCACCCAGGACGGCCCTGAGTGAAAGAGGGCCGTAGTAGGGTGCTCCTATAGCGGGCATTAAAATCAGAATGACCGTTAAATGCATTTATGACCATATTTGTGTTTTTGGGTTACCGCTTGTAATCAATCAGTATCCATCGTGAATTTCAAACAGTCCATAAAGCACCCAGGACGGCCCTGAGTGAAAGAGGGCCGTAGTAGGGTGCTCCATAGCGGGCATTAAAATCAGAATGACCGTTAAATGCATTTATGACCATATTTGTTTTTGGGTTACCAGATGCACGTTTTCAATCACCAGGTGCACGGTTTCAATCACCAGGTGCACGGCTCTATTTCCTCCTCCAGCACTTGTCAAACAGTCCATAAAGCACCCAGGACGGCCCTGAGTGAAAGAGGGCCGTAGTAGGGTGCTCCTATAGCGGGCATTAAAATCAGAATGACCGTTAAATGCATTTATGACCATATTTGTGTTTTTGGGTTACCGCTTGTATAGCAATCAGTATCCATCGTGAAATTTCAAAGTGTCCATAATGCACTCAGGTCGCCCCCGACAGAGAGAGGGCCGTAGTAGGGTGTTTCCATAGCGGGCATTAATATCAGAATGACCCTTAAATGCATTTAGGACCATATTTGAATTTTTGGGTTACCAGATGCACGTTTTCAATCACCAGGTGCACGGTTTCAATCACCAGGTGCACGGCTCTATTTCCTCCTCCAGCACTTGTCAAACAGTCCATAAAGCACCCAGGACGGCCCTGAGTGAAAGAGGGCCGTAGTAGGGTGCTCCTATAGCGGGCATTAAAATCAGAATGACCGTTAAATGCATTTATGACCATATTTGTGTTTTTGGGTTACCAGATGCACGGTTTCAATCACCAGGTGCACGGCTCTATTTCCTCCTCCAGCACTTGTCAAACAGTCCATAAAGCACCCAGGACGGCCCTGAGTGAAAGAGGGCCGTAGTAGGGTGCTCCTATAGCGGGCATTAAAATCAGAATGACCGTTAAATGCATTTATGACCATATTTGTGTTTTTGGGTTACCGCTTGTATAGCAATCAGTATCCATCGTGAAATTTCAAAGTGTCCATAATGCACTCAGGTCGCCCCCGACAGAGAGAGGGCCGTAGTAGGGTGTTTCCATAGCGGGCATTAATATCAGAATGACCCTTAAATGCATTTAGGACCATATTTGAATTTTTGGGTTACCAGATGCACGTTTTCAATCACCAGGTGCACGGTTTCAATCACCAGGTGCACGGCTCTATTTCCTCCTCCAGCACTTGTCAAACAGTCCATAAAGCACCCAGGACGGCCCTGAGTGAAAGAGGGCCGTAGTAGGGTGCTCCTATAGCGGGCATTAAAATCAGAATGACCGTTAAATGCATTTATGACCATATTTGTGTTTTTGGGTTACCAGATGCACGGTTTCAATCACCAGGTGCACGGCTCTATTTCCTCCTCCAGCACTTGTCAAACAGTCCATAAAGCACCCAGGACGGCCCTGAGTGAAAGAGGGCCGTAGTAGGGTGCTCCTATAGCGGGCATTAAAATCAGAATGACCGTTAAATGCATTTATGACCATATTTGTGTTTTTGGGTTACCGCTTGTATAGCAATCAGTATCCATCGTGAAATTTCAAAGTGTCCATAATGCACTCAGGTCGCCCCCGACAGAGAGAGGGCCGTAGTAGGGTGTTTCCATAGCGGGCATTAATATCAGAATGACCCTTAAATGCATTTAGGACCATATTTGAATTTTTGGGTTACCAGATGCACGTTTTCAATCACCAGGTGCACGGTTTCAATCACCAGGTGCACGGCTCTATTTCCTCCTCCAGCACTTGTCAAACAGTCCATAAAGCACCCAGGACGGCCCTGAGTGAAAGAGGGCCGTAGTAGGGTGCTCCTATAGCGGGCATTAAAATCAGAATGACCGTTAAATGCATTTATGACCATATTTGTGTTTTTGGGTTACCAGATGCACGGTTTCAATCACCAGGTGCACGGCTCTATTTCCTCCTCCAGCACTTGTCAAACAGTCCATAAAGCACCCAGGACGGCCCTGAGTGAAAGAGGGCCGTAGTAGGGTGCTCCTATAGCGGGCATTAAAATCAGAATGACCGTTAAATGCATTTATGACCATATTTGTGTTTTTGGGTTACCGCTTGTATAGCAATCAGTATCCATCGTGAAATTTCAAAGTGTCCATAATGCACTCAGGTCGCCCCCGACAGAGAGAGGGCCGTAGTAGGGTGTTTCCATAGCGGGCATTAATATCAGAATGACCCTTAAATGCATTTAGGACCATATTTGAATTTTTGGGTTACCAGATGCACGTTTTCAATCACCAGGTGCACGGTTTCAATCACCAGGTGCACGGCTCTATTTCCTCCTCCAGCACTTGTCAAACAGTCCATAAAGCACCCAGGACGGCCCTGAGTGAAAGAGGGCCGTAGTAGGGTGCTCCTATAGCGGGCATTAAAATCAGAATGACCGTTAAATGCATTTATGACCATATTTGTGTTTTTGGGTTACCAGATGCACGGTTTCAATCACCAGGTGCACGGCTCTATTTCCTCCTCCAGCACTTGTCAAACAGTCCATAAAGCACCCAGGACGGCCCTGAGTGAAAGAGGGCCGTAGTAGGGTGCTCCTATAGCGGGCATTAAAATCAGAATGACCGTTAAATGCATTTATGACCATATTTGTGTTTTTGGGTTACCGCTTGTATAGCAATCAGTATCCATCGTGAAATTTCAAAGTGTCCATAATGCACTCAGGTCGCCCCCGACAGAGAGAGGGCCGTAGTAGGGTGTTTCCATAGCGGGCATTAATATCAGAATGACCCTTAAATGCATTTAGGACCATATTTGAATTTTTGGGTTACCAGATGCACGTTTTCAATCACCAGGTGCACGGTTTCAATCACCAGGTGCACGGCTCTATTTCCTCCTCCAGCACTTGTCAAACAGTCCATAAAGCACCCAGGACGGCCCTGAGTGAAAGAGGGCCGTAGTAGGGTGCTCCTATAGCGGGCATTAAAATCAGAATGACCGTTAAATGCATTTATGACCATATTTGTGTTTTTGGGTTACCAGATGCACGGTTTCAATCACCAGGTGCACGGCTCTATTTCCTCCTCCAGCACTTGTCAAACAGTCCATAAAGCACCCAGGACGGCCCTGAGTGAAAGAGGGCCGTAGTAGGGTGCTCCTATAGCGGGCATTAAAATCAGAATGACCGTTAAATGCATTTATGACCATATTTGTGTTTTTGGGTTACCAGATGCACGGTTTCAATCACCAGGTGCACGGCTCTATTTCCTCCTCCAGCACTTGTCAAACAGTCCATAAAGCACCCAGGACGGCCCTGAGTGAAAGAGGGCCGTAGTAGGGTGCTCCTATAGCGGGCATTAAAATCAGAATGACCGTTAAATGCATTTATGACCATATTTGTGTTTTTGGGTTACCGCTTGTATAGCAATCAGTATCCATCGTGAAATTTCAAAGTGTCCATAATGCACTCAGGTCGCCCCCGACAGAGAGAGGGCCGTAGTAGGGTGTTTCCATAGCGGGCATTAATATCAGAATGACCCTTAAATGCATTTAGGACCATATTTGAATTTTTGGGTTACCAGATGCACGTTTTCAATCACCAGGTGCACGGTTTCAATCACCAGGTGCACGGCTCTATTTCCTCCTCCAGCACTTGTCAAACAGTCCATAAAGCACCCAGGACGGCCCTGAGTGAAAGAGGGCCGTAGTAGGGTGCTCCTATAGCGGGCATTAAAATCAGAATGACCGTTAAATGCATTTATGACCATATTTGTGTTTTTGGGTTACCAGATGCACGGTTTCAATCACCAGGTGCACGGCTCTATTTCCTCCTCCAGCACTTGTCAAACAGTCCATAAAGCACCCAGGACGGCCCTGAGTGAAAGAGGGCCGTAGTAGGGTGCTCCTATAGCGGGCATTAAAATCAGAATGACCGTTAAATGCATTTATGACCATATTTGTGTTTTTGGGTTACCGCTTGTATAGCAATCAGTATCCATCGTGAAATTTCAAAGTGTCCATAATGCACTCAGGTCGCCCCCGACAGAGAGAGGGCCGTAGTAGGGTGTTTCCATAGCGGGCATTAATATCAGAATGACCCTTAAATGCATTTAGGACCATATTTGAATTTTTGGGTTACCAGATGCACGTTTTCAATCACCAGGTGCACGGTTTCAATCACCAGGTGCACGGCTCTATTTCCTCCTCCAGCACTTGTCAAACAGTCCATAAAGCACCCAGGACGGCCCTGAGTGAAAGAGGGCCGTAGTAGGGTGCTCCTATAGCGGGCATTAAAATCAGAATGACCGTTAAATGCATTTATGACCATATTTGTGTTTTTGGGTTACCAGATGCACGGTTTCAATCACCAGGTGCACGGCTCTATTTCCTCCTCCAGCACTTGTCAAACAGTCCATAAAGCACCCAGGACGGCCCTGAGTGAAAGAGGGCCGTAGTAGGGTGCTCCTATAGCGGGCATTAAAATCAGAATGACCGTTAAATGCATTTATGACCATATTTGTGTTTTTGGGTTACCGCTTGTATAGCAATCAGTATCCATCGTGAAATTTCAAAGTGTCCATAATGCACTCAGGTCGCCCCCGACAGAGAGAGGGCCGTAGTAGGGTGTTTCCATAGCGGGCATTAATATCAGAATGACCCTTAAATGCATTTAGGACCATATTTGAATTTTTGGGTTACCAGATGCACGTTTTCAATCACCAGGTGCACGGTTTCAATCACCAGGTGCACGGCTCTATTTCCTCCTCCAGCACTTGTCAAACAGTCCATAAAGCACCCAGGACGGCCCTGAGTGAAAGAGGGCCGTAGTAGGGTGCTCCTATAGCGGGCATTAAAATCAGAATGACCGTTAAATGCATTTATGACCATATTTGTGTTTTTGGGTTACCAGATGCACGGTTTCAATCACCAGGTGCACGGCTCTATTTCCTCCTCCAGCACTTGTCAAACAGTCCATAAAGCACCCAGGACGGCCCTGAGTGAAAGAGGGCCGTAGTAGGGTGCTCCTATAGCGGGCATTAAAATCAGAATGACCGTTAAATGCATTTATGACCATATTTGTGTTTTTGGGTTACCGCTTGTATAGCAATCAGTATCCATCGTGAAATTTCAAAGTGTCCATAATGCACTCAGGTCGCCCCCGACAGAGAGAGGGCCGTAGTAGGGTGTTTCCATAGCGGGCATTAATATCAGAATGACCCTTAAATGCATTTAGGACCATATTTGAATTTTTGGGTTACCAGATGCACGTTTTCAATCACCAGGTGCACGGTTTCAATCACCAGGTGCACGGCTCTATTTCCTCCTCCAGCACTTGTCAAACAGTCCATAAAGCACCCAGGACGGCCCTGAGTGAAAGAGGGCCGTAGTAGGGTGCTCCTATAGCGGGCATTAAAATCAGAATGACCGTTAAATGCATTTATGACCATATTTGTGTTTTTGGGTTACCAGATGCACGGTTTCAATCACCAGGTGCACGGCTCTATTTCCTCCTCCAGCACTTGTCAAACAGTCCATAAAGCACCCAGGACGGCCCTGAGTGAAAGAGGGCCGTAGTAGGGTGCTCCTATAGCGGGCATTAAAATCAGAATGACCGTTAAATGCATTTATGACCATATTTGTGTTTTTGGGTTACCAGATGCACGGTTTCAATCACCAGGTGCACGGCTCTATTTCCTCCTCCAGCACTTGTCAAACAGTCCATAAAGCACCCAGGACGGCCCTGAGTGAAAGAGGGCCGTAGTAGGGTGCTCCTATAGCGGGCATTAAAATCAGAATGACCGTTAAATGCATTTATGACCATATTTGTGTTTTTGGGTTACCGCTTGTATAGCAATCAGTATCCATCGTGAAATTTCAAAGTGTCCATAATGCACTCAGGTCGCCCCCGACAGAGAGAGGGCCGTAGTAGGGTGTTTCCATAGCGGGCATTAATATCAGAATGACCCTTAAATGCATTTAGGACCATATTTGAATTTTTGGGTTACCAGATGCACGTTTTCAATCACCAGGTGCACGGTTTCAATCACCAGGTGCACGGCTCTATTTCCTCCTCCAGCACTTGTCAAACAGTCCATAAAGCACCCAGGACGGCCCTGAGTGAAAGAGGGCCGTAGTAGGGTGCTCCTATAGCGGGCATTAAAATCAGAATGACCGTTAAATGCATTTATGACCATATTTGTGTTTTTGGGTTACCAGATGCACGGTTTCAATCACCAGGTGCACGGCTCTATTTCCTCCTCCAGCACTTGTCAAACAGTCCATAAAGCACCCAGGACGGCCCTGAGTGAAAGAGGGCCGTAGTAGGGTGCTCCTATAGCGGGCATTAAAATCAGAATGACCGTTAAATGCATTTATGACCATATTTGTGTTTTTGGGTTACCAGATGCACGGTTTCAATCACCAGGTGCACGGCTCTATTTCCTCCTCCAGCACTTGTCAAACAGTCCATAAAGCACCCAGGACGGCCCTGAGTGAAAGAGGGCCGTAGTAGGGTGCTCCTATAGCGGGCATTAAAATCAGAATGACCGTTAAATGCATTTATGACCATATTTGTGTTTTTGGGTTACCGCTTGTATAGCAATCAGTATCCATCGTGAAATTTCAAAGTGTCCATAATGCACTCAGGTCGCCCCCGACAGAGAGAGGGCCGTAGTAGGGTGTTTCCATAGCGGGCATTAATATCAGAATGACCCTTAAATGCATTTAGGACCATATTTGAATTTTTGGGTTACCAGATGCACGTTTTCAATCACCAGGTGCACGGTTTCAATCACCAGGTGCACGGCTCTATTTCCTCCTCCAGCACTTGTCAAACAGTCCATAAAGCACCCAGGACGGCCCTGAGTGAAAGAGGGCCGTAGTAGGGTGCTCCTATAGCGGGCATTAAAATCAGAATGACCGTTAAATGCATTTATGACCATATTTGTGTTTTTGGGTTACCAGATGCACGGTTTCAATCACCAGGTGCACGGCTCTATTTCCTCCTCCAGCACTTGTCAAACAGTCCATAAAGCACCCAGGACGGCCCTGAGTGAAAGAGGGCCGTAGTAGGGTGCTCCTATAGCGGGCATTAAAATCAGAATGACCGTTAAATGCATTTATGACCATATTTGTGTTTTTGGGTTACCAGATGCACGGTTTCAATCACCAGGTGCACGGCTCTATTTCCTCCTCCAGCACTTGTCAAACAGTCCATAAAGCACCCAGGACGGCCCTGAGTGAAAGAGGGCCGTAGTAGGGTGCTCCTATAGCGGGCATTAAAATCAGAATGACCGTTAAATGCATTTATGACCATATTTGTGTTTTTGGGTTACCAGATGCACGGTTTCAATCACCAGGTGCACGGCTCTATTTCCTCCTCCAGCACTTGTCAAACAGTCCATAAAGCACCCAGGACGGCCCTGAGTGAAAGAGGGCCGTAGTAGGGTGCTCCTATAGCGGGCATTAAAATCAGAATGACCGTTAAATGCATTTATGACCATATTTGTGTTTTGGGTTACCAGATGCACGGTTTCAATCACCAGGTGCACGGCTCTATTTCCTCCTCCAGCACTTGTCAAACAGTCCATAAAGCACCCAGGACGGCCCTGAGTGAAAGAGGGCCGTAGTAGGGTGCTCCTATAGCGGGCATTAAAATCAGAATGACCGTTAAATGCATTTATGACCATATTTGTGTTTTTGGGTTACCGCTTGTATAGCAATCAGTATCCATCGTGAAATTTCAAAGTGTCCATAATGCACTCAGGTCGCCCCCGACAGAGAGAGGGCCGTAGTAGGGTGTTTCCATAGCGGGCATTAATATCAGAATGACCCTTAAATGCATTTAGGACCATATTTGAATTTTTGGGTTACCAGATGCACGTTTTCAATCACCAGGTGCACGGTTTCAATCACCAGGTGCACGGCTCTATTTCCTCCTCCAGCACTTGTCAAACAGTCCATAAAGCACCCAGGACGGCCCTGAGTGAAAGAGGGCCGTAGTAGGGTGCTCCTATAGCGGGCATTAAAATCAGAATGACCGTTAAATGCATTTATGACCATATTTGTGTTTTTGGGTTACCAGATGCACGGTTTCAATCACCAGGTGCACGGCTCTATTTCCTCCTCCAGCACTTGTCAAACAGTCCATAAAGCACCCAGGACGGCCCTGAGTGAAAGAGGGCCGTAGTAGGGTGCTCCTATAGCGGGCATTAAAATCAGAATGACCGTTAAATGCATTTATGACCATATTTGTGTTTTTGGGTTACCGCTTGTATAGCAATCAGTATCCATCGTGAAATTTCAAAGTGTCCATAATGCACTCAGGTCGCCCCCGACAGAGAGAGGGCCGTAGTAGGGTGTTTCCATAGCGGGCATTAATATCAGAATGACCCTTAAATGCATTTAGGACCATATTTGAATTTTTGGGTTACCAGATGCACGTTTTCAATCACCAGGTGCACGGTTTCAATCACCAGGTGCACGGCTCTATTTCCTCCTCCAGCACTTGTCAAACAGTCCATAAAGCACCCAGGACGGCCCTGAGTGAAAGAGGGCCGTAGTAGGGTGCTCCTATAGCGGGCATTAAAATCAGAATGACCGTTAAATGCATTTATGACCATATTTGTGTTTTTGGGTTACCAGATGCACGGTTTCAATCACCAGGTGCACGGCTCTATTTCCTCCTCCAGCACTTGTCAAACAGTCCATAAAGCACCCAGGACGGCCCTGAGTGAAAGAGGGCCGTAGTAGGGTGCTCCTATAGCGGGCATTAAAATCAGAATGACCGTTAAATGCATTTATGACCATATTTGTGTTTTTGGGTTACCGCTTGTATAGCAATCAGTATCCATCGTGAAATTTCAAAGTGTCCATAATGCACTCAGGTCGCCCCCGACAGAGAGAGGGCCGTAGTAGGGTGTTTCCATAGCGGGCATTAATATCAGAATGACCTTAAATGCATTTAGGACCATATTTGAATTTTTGGGTTACCAGATGCACGTTTTCAATCACCAGGTGCACGGTTTCAATCACCAGGTGCACGGCTCTATTTCCTCCTCCAGCACTTGTCAAACAGTCCATAAAGCACCCAGGACGGCCCTGAGTGAAAGAGGGCCGTAGTAGGGTGCTCCTATAGCGGGCATTAAAATCAGAATGACCGTTAAATGCATTTATGACCATATTTGTGTTTTTGGGTTACCAGATGCACGGTTTCAATCACCAGGTGCACGGCTCTATTCCTCCTCCAGCACTTGTCAAACAGTCCATAAAGCACCCAGGACGGCCCTGAGTGAAAGAGGGCCGTAGTAGGGTGCTCCTATAGCGGGCATTAAAATCAGAATGACCGTTAAATGCATTTATGACCATATTTGTGTTTTGGGTTACCAGATGCACGGTTTCAATCACCAGGTGCACGGCTCTATTTCCTCCTCCAGCACTTGTCAAACAGTCCATAAAGCACCCAGGACGGCCCTGAGTGAAAGAGGGCCGTAGTAGGGTGCTCCTATAGCGGGCATTAAAATCAGAATGACCGTTAAATGCATTTATGACCATATTTGTGTTTTTGGGTTACCGCTTGTATAGCAATCAGTATCCATCGTGAAATTTCAAAGTGTCCATAATGCACTCAGGTCGCCCCCGACAGAGAGAGGGCCGTAGTAGGGTGTTTCCATAGCGGGCATTAATATCAGAATGACCCTTAAATGCATTTAGGACCATATTTGAATTTTTGGGTTACCAGATGCACGTTTTCAATCACCAGGTGCACGGTTTCAATCACCAGGTGCACGGCTCTATTTCCTCCTCCAGCACTTGTCAAACAGTCCATAAAGCACCCAGGACGGCCCTGAGTGAAAGAGGGCCGTAGTAGGGTGCTCCTATAGCGGGCATTAAAATCAGAATGACCGTTAAATGCATTTATGACCATATTTGTGTTTTTGGGTTACCAGATGCACGGTTTCAATCACCAGGTGCACGGCTCTATTTCCTCCTCCAGCACTTGTCAAACAGTCCATAAAGCACCCAGGACGGCCCTGAGTGAAAGAGGGCCGTAGTAGGGTGCTCCTATAGCGGGCATTAAAATCAGAATGACCGTTAAATGCATTTATGACCATATTTGTGTTTTTGGGTTACCAGATGCACGGTTTCAATCACCAGGTGCACGGCTCTATTTCCTTCCAGCACTTGTCAAACAGTCCATAAAGCACCCAGGACGGCCCTGAGTGAAAGAGGGCGTAGTAGTAGGGTGCTCCTATAGCGGGCATTAAAATCAGAATGACCGTTAAATGCATTTATGACCATATTTGTGTTTTTGGGTTACCGCTTGTATAGCAATCAGTATCCATCGTGAAATTTCAAAGTGTCCATAATGCACTCAGGTCGCCCCCGACAGAGAGAGGGCCGTAGTAGGGTGTTTCCATAGCGGGCATTAATATCAGAATGACCCTTAAATGCATTTAGGACCATATTTGAATTTTTGGGTTACCAGATGCACGTTTTCAATCACCAGGTGCACGGTTTCAATCACCAGGTGCACGGCTCTATTTCCTCCTCCAGCACTTGTCAAACAGTCCATAAAGCACCCAGGACGGCCCTGAGTGAAAGAGGGCCGTAGTAGGGTGCTCCTATAGCGGGCATTAAAATCAGAATGACCGTTAAATGCATTTATGACCATATTTGTGTTTTTGGGTTACCAGATGCACGGTTTCAATCACCAGGTGCACGGCTCTATTTCCTCCTCCAGCACTTGTCAAACAGTCCATAAAGCACCCAGGACGGCCCTGAGTGAAAGAGGGCCGTAGTAGGGTGCTCCTATAGCGGGCATTAAAATCAGAATGACCGTTAAATGCATTTATGACCATATTTGTGTTTTTGGGTTACCGTGTATAGCAATCAGTATCCATCGTGAAATTTCAAAGTGTCATAATGCACTCAGGTCGCCCCCGACAGAGAGAGGGCCGTAGTAGGGTGTTTCCATAGCGGGCATTAATATCAGAATGACCCTTAAATGCATTTAGGACCATATTTGAATTTTTGGGTTACCAGATGCACGTTTTCAATCACCAGGTGCACGGTTTCAATCACCAGGTGCACGGCTCTATTTCCTCCTCCAGCACTTGTCAAACAGTCCATAAAGCACCCAGGACGGCCCTGAGTGAAAGAGGGCCGTAGTAGGGTGCTCCTATAGCGGGCATATTAAAATCAGAATGACCGTTAAATGCATTTATGACCATATTTGTGTTTTTGGGTTACCAGATGCACGGTTTCAATCACCAGGTGCACGGCTCTATTTCCTCCTCCAGCACTTGTCAAACAGTCCATAAAGCACCCAGGACGGCCCTGAGTGAAAGAGGGCCGTAGTAGGGTGCTCCTATAGCGGGCATTAAAATCAGAATGACCGTTAAATGCATTTATGACCATATTTGTGTTTTTGGGTTACCGCTTGTATAGCAATCAGTATCCATCGTGAAATTTCAAAGTGTCCATAATGCACTCAGGTCGCCCCCGACAGAGAGAGGGCCGTAGTAGGGTGTTTCCATAGCGGGCATTAATATCAGAATGACCTTAAATGCATTTAGGACCATATTTGAATTTTGGGTTACCAGATGCACGTTTTCAATCACCAGGTGCACGGTTTCAATCACCAGGTGCACGGCTCTATTTCCTCCTCCAGCACTTGTCAAACAGTCCATAAAGCACCCAGGACGGCCCTGAGTGAAAGAGGGCCGTAGTAGGGTGCTCCTATAGCGGGCATTAAAATCAGAATGACCGTTAAATGCATTTATGACCATATTGTGTTTTTGGGTTA
>NW_022262352.1:70000-116606 GCF_002021735.2 Oncorhynchus kisutch | reverse complement strand
CCTAAATGCATTTAAGGGTCATTCTGATATTAATGCCCGCTATGGAAACACCCTACTACGGCCCTCTCTCTGTCGGGGGCGACCTGAGTGCATTATGGACACTTTGAAATTTCACGATGGATACTGATTGCTATACAAGCGGTAACCCAAAAACACAAATATGGTCATAAATGCATTTAACGGTCATTCTGATTTTAATGCCCGCTATAGGAGCACCCTACTACGGCCCTCTTTCACTCAGGGCCGTCCTGGGTGCTTTATGGACTGTTTGACAAGTGCTGGAGGAGGAAATAGAGCCGTGCACCTGGTGATTGAAACCGTGCATCTGGTAACCCAAAAACACAAATATGGTCATAAATGCATTTAACGGTCATTCTGATTTTAATGCCCGCTATAGGAGCACCCTACTACGGCCCTCTTTCACTCAGGGCCGTCCTGGGTGCTTTATGGACTGTTTGACAAGTGCTGGAGGAGGAAATAGAGCCGTGCACCTGGTGATTGAAACCGTGCACCTGGTGATTGAAAACGTGCATCTGGTAACCCAAAAATTCAAATATGGTCCTAAATGCATTTAAGGGTCATTCTGATATTAATGCCCGCTATGGAAACACCCTACTACGGCCCTCTCTCTGTCGGGGGCGACCTGAGTGCATTATGGACACTTTGAAATTTCACGATGGATACTGATTGCTATACAAGCGGTAACCCAAAAACACAAATATGGTCATAAATGCATTTAACGGTCATTCTGATTTTAATGCCCGCTATAGGAGCACCCTACTACGGCCCTCTTTCACTCAGGGCCGTCCTGGGTGCTTTATGGACTGTTTGACAAGTGCTGGAGGAGGAAATAGAGCCGTGCACCTGGTGATTGAAACCGTGCATCTGGTAACCCAAAAACACAAATATGGTCATAAATGCATTTAACGGTCATTCTGATTTTAATGCCCGCTATAGGAGCACCCTACTACGGCCCTCTTTCACTCAGGGCCGTCCTGGGTGCTTTATGGACTGTTTGACAAGTGCTGGAGGAGGAAATAGAGCCGTGCACCTGGTGATTGAAACCGTGCACCTGGTGATTGAAAACGTGCATCTGGTAACCCAAAAATTCAAATATGGTCCTAAATGCATTTAAGGGTCATTCTGATATTAATGCCCGCTATGGAAACACCCTACTACGGCCCTCTCTCTGTCGGGGGCGACCTGAGTGCATTATGGACACTTTGAAATTTCACGATGGATACTGATTGCTATACAAGCGGTAACCCAAAAACACAAATATGGTCATAAATGCATTTAACGGTCATTCTGATTTTAATGCCCGCTATAGGAGCACCCTACTACGGCCCTCTTTCACTCAGGGCCGTCCTGGGTGCTTTATGGACTGTTTGACAAGTGCTGGAGGAGGAAATAGAGCCGTGCACCTGGTGATTGAAACCGTGCATCTGGTAACCCAAAAACACAAATATGGTCATAAATGCATTTAACGGTCATTCTGATTTTAATGCCCGCTATAGGAGCACCCTACTACGGCCCTCTTTCACTCAGGGCCGTCCTGGGTGCTTTATGGACTGTTTGACAAGTGCTGGAGGAGGAAATAGAGCCGTGCACCTGGTGATTGAAACCGTGCACCTGGTGATTGAAAACGTGCATCTGGTAACCCAAAAATTCAAATATGGTCCTAAATGCATTTAAGGGTCATTCTGATATTAATGCCCGCTATGGAAACACCCTACTACGGCCCTCTCTCTGTCGGGGGCGACCTGAGTGCATTATGGACACTTTGAAATTTCACGATGGATACTGATTGCTATACAAGCGGTAACCCAAAAACACAAATATGGTCATAAATGCATTTAACGGTCATTCTGATTTTAATGCCCGCTATAGGAGCACCCTACTACGGCCCTCTTTCACTCAGGGCCGTCCTGGGTGCTTTATGGACTGTTTGACAAGTGCTGGAGGAGGAAATAGAGCCGTGCACCTGGTGATTGAAACCGTGCATCTGGTAACCCAAAAACACAAATATGGTCATAAATGCATTTAACGGTCATTCTGATTTTAATGCCCGCTATAGGAGCACCCTACTACGGCCCTCTTTCACTCAGGGCCGTCCTGGGTGCTTTATGGACTGTTTGACAAGTGCTGGAGGAGGAAATAGAGCCGTGCACCTGGTGATTGAAACCGTGCACCTGGTGATTGAAAACGTGCATCTGGTAACCCAAAAATTCAAATATGGTCCTAAATGCATTTAAGGGTCATTCTGATATTAATGCCCGCTATGGAAACACCCTACTACGGCCCTCTCTCTGTCGGGGGCGACCTGAGTGCATTATGGACACTTTGAAATTTCACGATGGATACTGATTGCTATACAAGCGGTAACCCAAAAACACAAATATGGTCATAAATGCATTTAACGGTCATTCTGATTTTAATGCCCGCTATAGGAGCACCCTACTACGGCCCTCTTTCACTCAGGGCCGTCCTGGGTGCTTTATGGACTGTTTGACAAGTGCTGGAGGAGGAAATAGAGCCGTGCACCTGGTGATTGAAACCGTGCATCTGGTAACCCAAAAACACAAATATGGTCATAAATGCATTTAACGGTCATTCTGATTTTAATGCCCGCTATAGGAGCACCCTACTACGGCCCTCTTTCACTCAGGGCCGTCCTGGGTGCTTTATGGACTGTTTGACAAGTGCTGGAGGAGGAAATAGAGCCGTGCACCTGGTGATTGAAACCGTGCACCTGGTGATTGAAAACGTGCATCTGGTAACCCAAAAATTCAAATATGGTCCTAAATGCATTTAAGGGTCATTCTGATATTAATGCCCGCTATGGAAACACCCTACTACGGCCCTCTCTCTGTCGGGGGCGACCTGAGTGCATTATGGACACTTTGAAATTTCACGATGGATACTGATTGCTATACAAGCGGTAACCCAAAAACACAAATATGGTCATAAATGCATTTAACGGTCATTCTGATTTTAATGCCCGCTATAGGAGCACCCTACTACGGCCCTCTTTCACTCAGGGCCGTCCTGGGTGCTTTATGGACTGTTTGACAAGTGCTGGAGGAGGAAATAGAGCCGTGCACCTGGTGATTGAAACCGTGCATCTGGTAACCCAAAAACACAAATATGGTCATAAATGCATTTAACGGTCATTCTGATTTTAATGCCCGCTATAGGAGCACCCTACTACGGCCCTCTTTCACTCAGGGCCGTCCTGGGTGCTTTATGGACTGTTTGACAAGTGCTGGAGGAGGAAATAGAGCCGTGCACCTGGTGATTGAAACCGTGCACCTGGTGATTGAAAACGTGCATCTGGTAACCCAAAAATTCAAATATGGTCCTAAATGCATTTAAGGGTCATTCTGATATTAATGCCCGCTATGGAAACACCCTACTACGGCCCTCTCTCTGTCGGGGGCGACCTGAGTGCATTATGGACACTTTGAAATTTCACGATGGATACTGATTGCTATACAAGCGGTAACCCAAAAACACAAATATGGTCATAAATGCATTTAACGGTCATTCTGATTTTAATGCCCGCTATAGGAGCACCCTACTACGGCCCTCTTTCACTCAGGGCCGTCCTGGGTGCTTTATGGACTGTTTGACAAGTGCTGGAGGAGGAAATAGAGCCGTGCACCTGGTGATTGAAACCGTGCATCTGGTAACCCAAAAACACAAATATGGTCATAAATGCATTTAACGGTCATTCTGATTTTAATGCCCGCTATAGGAGCACCCTACTACGGCCCTCTTTCACTCAGGGCCGTCCTGGGTGCTTTATGGACTGTTTGACAAGTGCTGGAGGAGGAAATAGAGCCGTGCACCTGGTGATTGAAACCGTGCATCTGGTAACCCAAAAACACAAATATGGTCATAAATGCATTTAACGGTCATTCTGATTTTAATGCCCGCTATAGGAGCACCCTACTACGGCCCTCTTTCACTCAGGGCCGTCCTGGGTGCTTTATGGACTGTTTGACAAGTGCTGGAGGAGGAAATAGAGCCGTGCACCTGGTGATTGAAACCGTGCACCTGGTGATTGAAAACGTGCATCTGGTAACCCAAAAATTCAAATATGGTCCTAAATGCATTTAAGGGTCATTCTGATATTAATGCCCGCTATGGAAACACCCTACTACGGCCCTCTCTCTGTCGGGGGCGACCTGAGTGCATTATGGACACTTTGAAATTTCACGATGGATACTGATTGCTATACAAGCGGTAACCCAAAAACACAAATATGGTCATAAATGCATTTAACGGTCATTCTGATTTTAATGCCCGCTATAGGAGCACCCTACTACGGCCCTCTTTCACTCAGGGCCGTCCTGGGTGCTTTATGGACTGTTTGACAAGTGCTGGAGGAGGAAATAGAGCCGTGCACCTGGTGATTGAAACCGTGCATCTGGTAACCCAAAAACACAAATATGGTCATAAATGCATTTAACGGTCATTCTGATTTTAATGCCCGCTATAGGAGCACCCTACTACGGCCCTCTTTCACTCAGGGCCGTCCTGGGTGCTTTATGGACTGTTTGACAAGTGCTGGAGGAGGAAATAGAGCCGTGCACCTGGTGATTGAAACCGTGCACCTGGTGATTGAAAACGTGCATCTGGTAACCCAAAAATTCAAATATGGTCCTAAATGCATTTAAGGGTCATTCTGATATTAATGCCCGCTATGGAAACACCCTACTACGGCCCTCTCTCTGTCGGGGGCGACCTGAGTGCATTATGGACACTTTGAAATTTCACGATGGATACTGATTGCTATACAAGCGGTAACCCAAAAACACAAATATGGTCATAAATGCATTTAACGGTCATTCTGATTTTAATGCCCGCTATAGGAGCACCCTACTACGGCCCTCTTTCACTCAGGGCCGTCCTGGGTGCTTTATGGACTGTTTGACAAGTGCTGGAGGAGGAAATAGAGCCGTGCACCTGGTGATTGAAACCGTGCATCTGGTAACCCAAAAACACAAATATGGTCATAAATGCATTTAACGGTCATTCTGATTTTAATGCCCGCTATAGGAGCACCCTACTACGGCCCTCTTTCACTCAGGGCCGTCCTGGGTGCTTTATGGACTGTTTGACAAGTGCTGGAGGAGGAAATAGAGCCGTGCACCTGGTGATTGAAACCGTGCACCTGGTGATTGAAAACGTGCATCTGGTAACCCAAAAATTCAAATATGGTCCTAAATGCATTTAAGGGTCATTCTGATATTAATGCCCGCTATGGAAACACCCTACTACGGCCCTCTCTCTGTCGGGGCGACCTGAGTGCATTATGGACACTTTGAAATTTCACGATGGATACTGATTGCTATACAAGCGGTAACCCAAAAACACAAATATGGTCATAAATGCATTTAACGGTCATTCTGATTTTAATGCCCGCTATAGGAGCACCCTACTACGGCCCTCTTTCACTCAGGGCCGTCCTGGGTGCTTTATGGACTGTTTGACAAGTGCTGGAGGAGGAAATAGAGCCGTGCACCTGGTGATTGAAACCGTGCATCTGGTAACCCAAAAACACAAATATGGTCATAAATGCATTTAACGGTCATTCTGATTTTAATGCCCGCTATAGGAGCACCCTACTACGGCCCTCTTTCACTCAGGGCCGTCCTGGGTGCTTTATGGACTGTTTGACAAGTGCTGGAGGAGGAAATAGAGCCGTGCACCTGGTGATTGAAACCGTGCACCTGGTGATTGAAAACGTGCATCTGGTAACCCAAAAATTCAAATATGGTCCTAAATGCATTTAAGGGTCATTCTGATATTAATGCCCGCTATGGAAACACCCTACTACGGCCCTCTCTCTGTCGGGGCGACCTGAGTGCATTATGGACACTTTGAAATTTCACGATGGATACTGATTGCTATACAAGCGGTAACCCAAAAACACAAATATGGTCATAAATGCATTTAACGGTCATTCTGATTTTAATGCCCGCTATAGGAGCACCCTACTACGGCCCTCTTTCACTCAGGGCCGTCCTGGGTGCTTTATGGACTGTTTGACAAGTGCTGGAGGAGGAAATAGAGCCGTGCACCTGGTGATTGAAACCGTGCACCTGGTGATTGAAAACGTGCATCTGGTAACCCAAAAATTCAAATATGGTCCTAAATGCATTTAAGGGTCATTCTGATATTAATGCCCGCTATGGAAACACCCTACTACGGCCCTCTCTCTGTCGGGGCGACCTGAGTGCATTATGGACACTTTGAAATTTCACGATGGATACTGATTGCTATACAAGCGGTAACCCAAAAACACAAATATGGTCATAAATGCATTTAACGGTCATTCTGATTTTAATGCCCGCTATAGGAGCACCCTACTACGGCCCTCTTTCACTCAGGGCCGTCCTGGGTGCTTTATGGACTGTTTGACAAGTGCTGGAGGAGGAAATAGAGCCGTGCACCTGGTGATTGAAACCGTGCATCTGGTAACCCAAAAACACAAATATGGTCATAAATGCATTTAACGGTCATTCTGATTTTAATGCCCGCTATAGGAGCACCCTACTACGGCCCTCTTTCACTCAGGGCCGTCCTGGGTGCTTTATGGACTGTTTGACAAGTGCTGGAGGAGGAAATAGAGCCGTGCACCTGGTGATTGAAACCGTGCATCTGGTAACCCAAAAACACAAATATGGTCATAAATGCATTTAACGGTCATTCTGATTTTAATGCCCGCTATAGGAGCACCCTACTACGGCCCTCTTTCACTCAGGGCCGTCCTGGGTGCTTTATGGACTGTTTGACAAGTGCTGGAGGAGGAAATAGAGCCGTGCACCTGGTGATTGAAACCGTGCACCTGGTGATTGAAAACGTGCATCTGGTAACCCAAAAATTCAAATATGGTCCTAAATGCATTTAAGGGTCATTCTGATATTAATGCCCGCTATGGAAACACCCTACTACGGCCCTCTCTCTGTCGGGGGCGACCTGAGTGCATTATGGACACTTTGAAATTTCACGATGGATACTGATTGCTATACAAGCGGTAACCCAAAAACACAAATATGGTCATAAATGCATTTAACGGTCATTCTGATTTTAATGCCCGCTATAGGAGCACCCTACTACGGCCCTCTTTCACTCAGGGCCGTCCTGGGTGCTTTATGGACTGTTTGACAAGTGCTGGAGGAGGAAATAGAGCCGTGCACCTGGTGATTGAAACCGTGCATCTGGTAACCCAAAAACACAAATATGGTCATAAATGCATTTAACGGTCATTCTGATTTTAATGCCCGCTATAGGAGCACCCTACTACGGCCCTCTTTCACTCAGGGCCGTCCTGGGTGCTTTATGGACTGTTTGACAAGTGCTGGAGGAGGAAATAGAGCCGTGCACCTGGTGATTGAAAACGTGCATCTGGTAACCCAAAAACACAAATATGGTCCTAAATGCATTTAACGGTCATTCTGATATTAATGCCCGCTATGGAACACCCTACTACGGCCCTCTCTCACTCGGGGCCGACCTGGGTGCTTTATGGACTGTTTGAAATTTGGAGGAGGAAATCCGTGTGATTGCTATGCAAGCGGTAACCCAAAACACAAATATGGTCATAAATGCATTTAACGGTCATTCTGATTTTAATGCCCGCTATAGGAGCACCCTACTACGGCCCTCTTTCACTCAGGGCCGTCCTGGGTGCTTTATGGACTGTTTGACAAGTGCTGGAGGAGGAAATAGAGCCGTGCACCTGGTGATTGAAACCGTGCATCTGGTAACCCAAAAACACAAATATGGTCATAAATGCATTTAACGGTCATTCTGATTTTAATGCCCGCTATAGGAGCACCCTACTACGGCCCTCTTTCACTCAGGGCCGTCCTGGGTGCTTTATGGACTGTTTGACAAGTGCTGGAGGAGGAAATAGAGCCGTGCACCTGGTGATTGAAACCGTGCATCTGGTAACCCAAAAACACAAATATGGTCATAAATGCATTTAACGGTCATTCTGATTTTAATGCCCGCTATAGGAGCACCCTACTACGGCCCTCTTTCACTCAGGGCCGTCCTGGGTGCTTTATGGACTGTTTGACAAGTGCTGGAGGAGGAAATAGAGCCGTGCACCTGGTGATTGAAACCGTGCACCTGGTGATTGAAAACGTGCATCTGGTAACCCAAAAATTCAAATATGGTCCTAAATGCATTTAAGGGTCATTCTGATATTAATGCCCGCTATGGAAACACCCTACTACGGCCCTCTCTCTGTCGGGGGCGACCTGAGTGCATTATGGACACTTTGAAATTTCACGATGGATACTGATTGCTATACAAGCGGTAACCCAAAAACACAAATATGGTCATAAATGCATTTAACGGTCATTCTGATTTTAATGCCCGCTATAGGAGCACCCTACTACGGCCCTCTTTCACTCAGGGCCGTCCTGGGTGCTTTATGGACTGTTTGACAAGTGCTGGAGGAGGAAATAGAGCCGTGCACCTGGTGATTGAAACCGTGCATCTGGTAACCCAAAAACACAAATATGGTCATAAATGCATTTAACGGTCATTCTGATTTTAATGCCCGCTATAGGAGCACCCTACTACGGCCCTCTTTCACTCAGGGCCGTCCTGGGTGCTTTATGGACTGTTTGACAAGTGCTGGAGGAGGAAATAGAGCCGTGCACCTGGTGATTGAAACCGTGCACCTGGTGATTGAAAACGTGCATCTGGTAACCCAAAAATTCAAATATGGTCCTAAATGCATTTAAGGGTCATTCTGATATTAATGCCCGCTATGGAAACACCCTACTACGGCCCTCTCTCTGTCGGGGGCGACCTGAGTGCATTATGGACACTTTGAAATTTCACGATGGATACTGATTGCTATACAAGCGGTAACCCAAAAACACAAATATGGTCATAAATGCATTTAACGGTCATTCTGATTTTAATGCCCGCTATAGGAGCACCCTACTACGGCCCTCTTTCACTCAGGGCCGTCCTGGGTGCTTTATGGACTGTTTGACAAGTGCTGGAGGAGGAAATAGAGCCGTGCACCTGGTGATTGAAACCGTGCATCTGGTAACCCAAAAACACAAATATGGTCATAAATGCATTTAACGGTCATTCTGATTTTAATGCCCGCTATAGGAGCACCCTACTACGGCCCTCTTTCACTCAGGGCCGTCCTGGGTGCTTTATGGACTGTTTGACAAGTGCTGGAGGAGGAAATAGAGCCGTGCACCTGGTGATTGAAACCGTGCACCTGGTGATTGAAAACGTGCATCTGGTAACCCAAAAATTCAAATATGGTCCTAAATGCATTTAAGGGTCATTCTGATATTAATGCCCGCTATGGAAACACCCTACTACGGCCCTCTCTCTGTCGGGGGCGACCTGAGTGCATTATGGACACTTTGAAATTTCACGATGGATACTGATTGCTATACAAGCGGTAACCCAAAAACACAAATATGGTCATAAATGCATTTAACGGTCATTCTGATTTTAATGCCCGCTATAGGAGCACCCTACTACGGCCCTCTTTCACTCAGGGCCGTCCTGGGTGCTTTATGGACTGTTTGACAAGTGCTGGAGGAGGAAATAGAGCCGTGCACCTGGTGATTGAAACCGTGCATCTGGTAACCCAAAAACACAAATATGGTCATAAATGCATTTAACGGTCATTCTGATTTTAATGCCCGCTATAGGAGCACCCTACTACGGCCCTCTTTCACTCAGGGCCGTCCTGGGTGCTTTATGGACTGTTTGACAAGTGCTGGAGGAGGAAATAGAGCCGTGCACCTGGTGATTGAAACCGTGCACCTGGTGATTGAAAACGTGCATCTGGTAACCCAAAAATTCAAATATGGTCCTAAATGCATTTAAGGGTCATTCTGATATTAATGCCCGCTATGGAAACACCCTACTACGGCCCTCTCTCTGTCGGGGGCGACCTGAGTGCATTATGGACACTTTGAAATTTCACGATGGATACTGATTGCTATACAAGCGGTAACCCAAAAACACAAATATGGTCATAAATGCATTTAACGGTCATTCTGATTTTAATGCCCGCTATAGGAGCACCCTACTACGGCCCTCTTTCACTCAGGGCCGTCCTGGGTGCTTTATGGACTGTTTGACAAGTGCTGGAGGAGGAAATAGAGCCGTGCACCTGGTGATTGAAACCGTGCATCTGGTAACCCAAAAACACAAATATGGTCATAAATGCATTTAACGGTCATTCTGATTTTAATGCCCGCTATAGGAGCACCCTACTACGGCCCTCTTTCACTCAGGGCCGTCCTGGGTGCTTTATGGACTGTTTGACAAGTGCTGGAGGAGGAAATAGAGCCGTGCACCTGGTGATTGAAACCGTGCACCTGGTGATTGAAAACGTGCATCTGGTAACCCAAAAATTCAAATATGGTCCTAAATGCATTTAAGGGTCATTCTGATATTAATGCCCGCTATGGAAACACCCTACTACGGCCCTCTCTCTGTCGGGGGCGACCTGAGTGCATTATGGACACTTTGAAATTTCACGATGGATACTGATTGCTATACAAGCGGTAACCCAAAAACACAAATATGGTCATAAATGCATTTAACGGTCATTCTGATTTTAATGCCCGCTATAGGAGCACCCTACTACGGCCCTCTTTCACTCAGGGCCGTCCTGGGTGCTTTATGGACTGTTTGACAAGTGCTGGAGGAGGAAATAGAGCCGTGCACCTGGTGATTGAAACCGTGCATCTGGTAACCCAAAAACACAAATATGGTCATAAATGCATTTAACGGTCATTCTGATTTTAATGCCCGCTATAGGAGCACCCTACTACGGCCCTCTTTCACTCAGGGCCGTCCTGGGTGCTTTATGGACTGTTTGACAAGTGCTGGAGGAGGAAATAGAGCCGTGCACCTGGTGATTGAAACCGTGCACCTGGTGATTGAAAACGTGCATCTGGTAACCCAAAAATTCAAATATGGTCCTAAATGCATTTAAGGGTCATTCTGATATTAATGCCCGCTATGGAAACACCCTACTACGGCCCTCTCTCTGTCGGGGGCGACCTGAGTGCATTATGGACACTTTGAAATTTCACGATGGATACTGATTGCTATACAAGCGGTAACCCAAAAACACAAATATGGTCATAAATGCATTTAACGGTCATTCTGATTTTAATGCCCGCTATAGGAGCACCCTACTACGGCCCTCTTTCACTCAGGGCCGTCCTGGGTGCTTTATGGACTGTTTGACAAGTGCTGGAGGAGGAAATAGAGCCGTGCACCTGGTGATTGAAACCGTGCATCTGGTAACCCAAAAACACAAATATGGTCATAAATGCATTTAACGGTCATTCTGATTTTAATGCCCGCTATAGGAGCACCCTACTACGGCCCTCTTTCACTCAGGGCCGTCCTGGGTGCTTTATGGACTGTTTGACAAGTGCTGGAGGAGGAAATAGAGCCGTGCACCTGGTGATTGAAACCGTGCACCTGGTGATTGAAAACGTGCATCTGGTAACCCAAAAATTCAAATATGGTCCTAAATGCATTTAAGGGTCATTCTGATATTAATGCCCGCTATGGAAACACCCTACTACGGCCCTCTCTCTGTCGGGGGCGACCTGAGTGCATTATGGACACTTTGAAATTTCACGATGGATACTGATTGCTATACAAGCGGTAACCCAAAAACACAAATATGGTCATAAATGCATTTAACGGTCATTCTGATTTTAATGCCCGCTATAGGAGCACCCTACTACGGCCCTCTTTCACTCAGGGCCGTCCTGGGTGCTTTATGGACTGTTTGACAAGTGCTGGAGGAGGAAATAGAGCCGTGCACCTGGTGATTGAAACCGTGCATCTGGTAACCCAAAAACACAAATATGGTCATAAATGCATTTAACGGTCATTCTGATTTTAATGCCCGCTATAGGAGCACCCTACTACGGCCCTCTTTCACTCAGGGCCGTCCTGGGTGCTTTATGGACTGTTTGACAAGTGCTGGAGGAGGAAATAGAGCCGTGCACCTGGTGATTGAAACCGTGCACCTGGTGATTGAAAACGTGCATCTGGTAACCCAAAAATTCAAATATGGTCCTAAATGCATTTAAGGGTCATTCTGATATTAATGCCCGCTATGGAAACACCCTACTACGGCCCTCTCTCTGTCGGGGGCGACCTGAGTGCATTATGGACACTTTGAAATTTCACGATGGATACTGATTGCTATACAAGCGGTAACCCAAAAACACAAATATGGTCATAAATGCATTTAACGGTCATTCTGATTTTAATGCCCGCTATAGGAGCACCCTACTACGGCCCTCTTTCACTCAGGGCCGTCCTGGGTGCTTTATGGACTGTTTGACAAGTGCTGGAGGAGGAAATAGAGCCGTGCACCTGGTGATTGAAACCGTGCATCTGGTAACCCAAAAACACAAATATGGTCATAAATGCATTTAACGGTCATTCTGATTTTAATGCCCGCTATAGGAGCACCCTACTACGGCCCTCTTTCACTCAGGGCCGTCCTGGGTGCTTTATGGACTGTTTGACAAGTGCTGGAGGAGGAAATAGAGCCGTGCACCTGGTGATTGAAACCGTGCACCTGGTGATTGAAAACGTGCATCTGGTAACCCAAAAATTCAAATATGGTCCTAAATGCATTTAAGGGTCATTCTGATATTAATGCCCGCTATGGAAACACCCTACTACGGCCCTCTCTCTGTCGGGGGCGACCTGAGTGCATTATGGACACTTTGAAATTTCACGATGGATACTGATTGCTATACAAGCGGTAACCCAAAAACACAAATATGGTCATAAATGCATTTAACGGTCATTCTGATTTTAATGCCCGCTATAGGAGCACCCTACTACGGCCCTCTTTCACTCAGGGCCGTCCTGGGTGCTTTATGGACTGTTTGACAAGTGCTGGAGGAGGAAATAGAGCCGTGCACCTGGTGATTGAAACCGTGCATCTGGTAACCCAAAAACACAAATATGGTCATAAATGCATTTAACGGTCATTCTGATTTTAATGCCCGCTATAGGAGCACCCTACTACGGCCCTCTTTCACTCAGGGCCGTCCTGGGTGCTTTATGGACTGTTTGACAAGTGCTGGAGGAGGAAATAGAGCCGTGCACCTGGTGATTGAAACCGTGCACCTGGTGATTGAAAACGTGCATCTGGTAACCCAAAAATTCAAATATGGTCCTAAATGCATTTAAGGGTCATTCTGATATTAATGCCCGCTATGGAAACACCCTACTACGGCCCTCTCTCTGTCGGGGGCGACCTGAGTGCATTATGGACACTTTGAAATTTCACGATGGATACTGATTGCTATACAAGCGGTAACCCAAAAACACAAATATGGTCATAAATGCATTTAACGGTCATTCTGATTTTAATGCCCGCTATAGGAGCACCCTACTACGGCCCTCTTTCACTCAGGGCCGTCCTGGGTGCTTTATGGACTGTTTGACAAGTGCTGGAGGAGGAAATAGAGCCGTGCACCTGGTGATTGAAACCGTGCATCTGGTAACCCAAAAACACAAATATGGTCATAAATGCATTTAACGGTCATTCTGATTTTAATGCCCGCTATAGGAGCACCCTACTACGGCCCTCTTTCACTCAGGGCCGTCCTGGGTGCTTTATGGACTGTTTGACAAGTGCTGGAGGAGGAAATAGAGCCGTGCACCTGGTGATTGAAACCGTGCACCTGGTGATTGAAAACGTGCATCTGGTAACCCAAAAATTCAAATATGGTCCTAAATGCATTTAAGGGTCATTCTGATATTAATGCCCGCTATGGAAACACCCTACTACGGCCCTCTCTCTGTCGGGGGCGACCTGAGTGCATTATGGACACTTTGAAATTTCACGATGGATACTGATTGCTATACAAGCGGTAACCCAAAAACACAAATATGGTCATAAATGCATTTAACGGTCATTCTGATTTTAATGCCCGCTATAGGAGCACCCTACTACGGCCCTCTTTCACTCAGGGCCGTCCTGGGTGCTTTATGGACTGTTTGACAAGTGCTGGAGGAGGAAATAGAGCCGTGCACCTGGTGATTGAAACCGTGCACCTGGTGATTGAAAACGTGCATCTGGTAACCCAAAAATTCAAATATGGTCCTAAATGCATTTAAGGGTCATTCTGATATTAATGCCCGCTATGGAAACACCCTACTACGGCCCTCTCTCTGTCGGGGGCGACCTGAGTGCATTATGGACACTTTGAAATTTCACGATGGATACTGATTGCTATACAAGCGGTAACCCAAAAACACAAATATGGTCATAAATGCATTTAACGGTCATTCTGATTTTAATGCCCGCTATAGGAGCACCCTACTACGGCCCTCTTTCACTCAGGGCCGTCCTGGGTGCTTTATGGACTGTTTGACAAGTGCTGGAGGAGGAAATAGAGCCGTGCACCTGGTGATTGAAACCGTGCATCTGGTAACCCAAAAACACAAATATGGTCATAAATGCATTTAACGGTCATTCTGATTTTAATGCCCGCTATAGGAGCACCCTACTACGGCCCTCTTTCACTCAGGGCCGTCCTGGGTGCTTTATGGACTGTTTGACAAGTGCTGGAGGAGGAAATAGAGCCGTGCACCTGGTGATTGAAACCGTGCATCTGGTAACCCAAAAACACAAATATGGTCATAAATGCATTTAACGGTCATTCTGATTTTAATGCCCGCTATAGGAGCACCCTACTACGGCCCTCTTTCACTCAGGGCCGTCCTGGGTGCTTTATGGACTGTTTGACAAGTGCTGGAGGAGGAAATAGAGCCGTGCACCTGGTGATTGAAACCGTGCACCTGGTGATTGAAAACGTGCATCTGGTAACCCAAAAATTCAAATATGGTCCTAAATGCATTTAAGGGTCATTCTGATATTAATGCCCGCTATGGAAACACCCTACTACGGCCCTCTCTCTGTCGGGGGCGACCTGAGTGCATTATGGACACTTTGAAATTTCACGATGGATACTGATTGCTATACAAGCGGTAACCCAAAAACACAAATATGGTCATAAATGCATTTAACGGTCATTCTGATTTTAATGCCCGCTATAGGAGCACCCTACTACGGCCCTCTTTCACTCAGGGCCGTCCTGGGTGCTTTATGGACTGTTTGACAAGTGCTGGAGGAGGAAATAGAGCCGTGCACCTGGTGATTGAAACCGTGCATCTGGTAACCCAAAAACACAAATATGGTCATAAATGCATTTAACGGTCATTCTGATTTTAATGCCCGCTATAGGAGCACCCTACTACGGCCCTCTTTCACTCAGGGCCGTCCTGGGTGCTTTATGGACTGTTTGACAAGTGCTGGAGGAGGAAATAGAGCCGTGCACCTGGTGATTGAAACCGTGCATCTGGTAACCCAAAAACACAAATATGGTCATAAATGCATTTAACGGTCATTCTGATTTTAATGCCCGCTATAGGACACCCTACTACGGCCCTCTTTCACTCAGGGCCGTCCTGGGTGCTTTATGGACTGTTTGACAAGTGCTGGAGGAGGAAATAGAGCCGTGCACCTGGTGATTGAAACCGTGCATCTGGTAACCCAAAAACACAAATATGGTCATAAATGCATTTAACGGTCATTCTGATTTTAATGCCCGCTATAGGAGCACCCTACTACGGCCCTCTTTCACTCAGGGCCGTCCTGGGTGCTTTATGGACTGTTTGACAAGTGCTGGAGGAGGAAATAGAGCCGTGCACCTGGTGATTGAAACCGTGCATCTGGTAACCCAAAAACACAAATATGGTCATAAATGCATTTAACGGTCATTCTGATTTTAATGCCCGCTATAGGAGCACCCTACTACGGCCCTCTTTCACTCAGGGCCGTCCTGGGTGCTTTATGGACTGTTTGACAAGTGCTGGAGGAGGAAATAGAGCCGTGCACCTGGTGATTGAAACCGTGCACCTGGTGATTGAAAACGTGCATCTGGTAACCCAAAAATTCAAATATGGTCCTAAATGCATTTAAGGGTCATTCTGATATTAATGCCCGCTATGGAAACACCCTACTACGGCCCTCTCTCTGTCGGGGGCGACCTGAGTGCATTATGGACACTTTGAAATTTCACGATGGATACTGATTGCTATACAAGCGGTAACCCAAAAACACAAATATGGTCATAAATGCATTTAACGGTCATTCTGATTTTAATGCCCGCTATAGGAGCACCCTACTACGGCCCTCTTTCACTCAGGGCCGTCCTGGGTGCTTTATGGACTGTTTGACAAGTGCTGGAGGAGGAAATAGAGCCGTGCACCTGGTGATTGAAACCGTGCATCTGGTAACCCAAAAACACAAATATGGTCATAAATGCATTTAACGGTCATTCTGATTTTAATGCCCGCTATAGGAGCACCCTACTACGGCCCTCTTTCACTCAGGGCCGTCCTGGGTGCTTTATGGACTGTTTGACAAGTGCTGGAGGAGGAAATAGAGCCGTGCACCTGGTGATTGAAACCGTGCATCTGGTAACCCAAAAACACAAATATGGTCATAAATGCATTTAACGGTCATTCTGATTTTAATGCCCGCTATAGGAGCACCCTACTACGGCCCTCTTTCACTCAGGGCCGTCCTGGGTGCTTTATGGACTGTTTGACAAGTGCTGGAGGAGGAAATAGAGCCGTGCACCTGGTGATTGAAACCGTGCACCTGGTGATTGAAAACGTGCATCTGGTAACCCAAAAATTCAAATATGGTCCTAAATGCATTTAAGGGTCATTCTGATATTAATGCCCGCTATGGAAACACCCTACTACGGCCCTCTCTCTGTCGGGGGCGACCTGAGTGCATTATGGACACTTTGAAATTTCACGATGGATACTGATTGCTATACAAGCGGTAACCCAAAAACACAAATATGGTCATAAATGCATTTAACGGTCATTCTGATTTTAATGCCCGCTATAGGAGCACCCTACTACGGCCCTCTTTCACTCAGGGCCGTCCTGGGTGCTTTATGGACTGTTTGACAAGTGCTGGAGGAGGAAATAGAGCCGTGCACCTGGTGATTGAAACCGTGCACCTGGTGATTGAAAACGTGCATCTGGTAACCCAAAAATTCAAATATGGTCCTAAATGCATTTAAGGGTCATTCTGATATTAATGCCCGCTATGGAAACACCCTACTACGGCCCTCTCTCTGTCGGGGGCGACCTGAGTGCATTATGGACACTTTGAAATTTCACGATGGATACTGATTGCTATACAAGCGGTAACCCAAAAACACAAATATGGTCATAAATGCATTTAACGGTCATTCTGATTTTAATGCCCGCTATAGGAGCACCCTACTACGGCCCTCTTTCACTCAGGGCCGTCCTGGGTGCTTTATGGACTGTTTGACAAGTGCTGGAGGAGGAAATAGAGCCGTGCACCTGGTGATTGAAACCGTGCATCTGGTAACCCAAAAACACAAATATGGTCATAAATGCATTTAACGGTCATTCTGATTTTAATGCCCGCTATAGGAGCACCCTACTACGGCCCTCTTTCACTCAGGGCCGTCCTGGGTGCTTTATGGACTGTTTGACAAGTGCTGGAGGAGGAAATAGAGCCGTGCACCTGGTGATTGAAACCGTGCACCTGGTGATTGAAAACGTGCATCTGGTAACCCAAAAATTCAAATATGGTCCTAAATGCATTTAAGGGTCATTCTGATATTAATGCCCGCTATGGAACACCCTACTACGGCCCTCTCTCTGTCGGGGGCGACCTGAGTGCATTATGGACACTTTGAAATTTCACGATGGATACTGATTGCTATACAAGCGGTAACCCAAAAACACAAATATGGTCATAAATGCATTTAACGGTCATTCTGATTTTAATGCCCGCTATAGGAGCACCCTACTACGGCCCTCTTTCACTCAGGGCCGTCCTGGGTGCTTTATGGACTGTTTGACAAGTGCTGGAGGAGGAAATAGAGCCGTGCACCTGGTGATTGAAACCGTGCACCTGGTGATTGAAAACGTGCATCTGGTAACCCAAAAATTCAAATATGGTCCTAAATGCATTTAAGGGTCATTCTGATATTAATGCCCGCTATGGAAACACCCTACTACGGCCCTCTCTCTGTCGGGGGCGACCTGAGTGCATTATGGACACTTTGAAATTTCACGATGGATACTGATTGCTATACAAGCGGTAACCCAAAAACACAAATATGGTCATAAATGCATTTAACGGTCATTCTGATTTTAATGCCCGCTATAGGAGCACCCTACTACGGCCCTCTTTCACTCAGGGCCGTCCTGGGTGCTTTATGGACTGTTTGACAAGTGCTGGAGGAGGAAATAGAGCCGTGCACCTGGTGATTGAAACCGTGCATCTGGTAACCCAAAAACACAAATATGGTCATAAATGCATTTAACGGTCATTCTGATTTTAAT
Source organism: Oncorhynchus kisutch (assembly GCF_002021735.2). NCBI lineage: Eukaryota > Metazoa > Chordata > Actinopteri > Salmoniformes > Salmonidae > Oncorhynchus > Oncorhynchus kisutch. The sequence continues at coordinate 98,135 of NW_022262352.1, read as the reverse complement.
GCCCGCTATAGGAGCACCCTACTACGGCCCTCTTTCACTCAGGGCCGTCCTGGGTGCTTTATGGACTGTTTGACAAGTGCTGGAGGAGGAAATAGAGCCGTGCACCTGGTGATTGAAACCGTGCACCTGGTGATTGAAAACGTGCATCTGGTAACCCAAAAATTCAAATATGGTCCTAAATGCATTTAAGGGTCATTCTGATATTAATGCCCGCTATGGAAACACCCTACTACGGCCCTCTCTCTGTCGGGGGCGACCTGAGTGCATTATGGACACTTTGAAATTTCACGATGGATACTGATTGCTATACAAGCGGTAACCCAAAAACACAAATATGGTCATAAATGCATTTAACGGTCATTCTGATTTTAATGCCCGCTATAGGAGCACCCTACTACGGCCCTCTTTCACTCAGGGCCGTCCTGGGTGCTTTATGGACTGTTTGACAAGTGCTGGAGGAGGAAATAGAGCCGTGCACCTGGTGATTGAAACCGTGCATCTGGTAACCCAAAAACACAAATATGGTCATAAATGCATTTAACGGTCATTCTGATTTTAATGCCCGCTATAGGAGCACCCTACTACGGCCCTCTTTCACTCAGGGCCGTCCTGGGTGCTTTATGGACTGTTTGACAAGTGCTGGAGGAGGAAATAGAGCCGTGCACCTGGTGATTGAAACCGTGCATCTGGTAACCCAAAAACACAAATATGGTCATAAATGCATTTAACGGTCATTCTGATTTTAATGCCCGCTATAGGAGCACCCTACTACGGCCCTCTTTCACTCAGGGCCGTCCTGGGTGCTTTATGGACTGTTTGACAAGTGCTGGAGGAGGAAATAGAGCCGTGCACCTGGTGATTGAAACCGTGCACCTGGTGATTGAAAACGTGCATCTGGTAACCCAAAAATTCAAATATGGTCCTAAATGCATTTAAGGGTCATTCTGATATTAATGCCCGCTATGGAAACACCCTACTACGGCCCTCTCTCTGTCGGGGGCGACCTGAGTGCATTATGGACACTTTGAAATTTCACGATGGATACTGATTGCTATACAAGCGGTAACCCAAAAACACAAATATGGTCATAAATGCATTTAACGGTCATTCTGATTTTAATGCCCGCTATAGGAGCACCCTACTACGGCCCTCTTTCACTCAGGGCCGTCCTGGGTGCTTTATGGACTGTTTGACAAGTGCTGGAGGAGGAAATAGAGCCGTGCACCTGGTGATTGAAACCGTGCATCTGGTAACCCAAAAACACAAATATGGTCATAAATGCATTTAACGGTCATTCTGATTTTAATGCCCGCTATAGGAGCACCCTACTACGGCCCTCTTTCACTCAGGGCCGTCCTGGGTGCTTTATGGACTGTTTGACAAGTGCTGGAGGAGGAAATAGAGCCGTGCACCTGGTGATTGAAACCGTGCACCTGGTGATTGAAAACGTGCATCTGGTAACCCAAAAATTCAAATATGGTCCTAAATGCATTTAAGGGTCATTCTGATATTAATGCCCGCTATGGAAACACCCTACTACGGCCCTCTCTCTGTCGGGGGCGACCTGAGTGCATTATGGACACTTTGAAATTTCACGATGGATACTGATTGCTATACAAGCGGTAACCCAAAAACACAAATATGGTCATAAATGCATTTAACGGTCATTCTGATTTTAATGCCCGCTATAGGAGCACCCTACTACGGCCCTCTTTCACTCAGGGCCGTCCTGGGTGCTTTATGGACTGTTTGACAAGTGCTGGAGGAGGAAATAGAGCCGTGCACCTGGTGATTGAAACCGTGCATCTGGTAACCCAAAAACACAAATATGGTCATAAATGCATTTAACGGTCATTCTGATTTTAATGCCCGCTATAGGAGCACCCTACTACGGCCCTCTTTCACTCAGGGCCGTCCTGGGTGCTTTATGGACTGTTTGACAAGTGCTGGAGGAGGAAATAGAGCCGTGCACCTGGTGATTGAAACCGTGCATCTGGTAACCCAAAAACACAAATATGGTCATAAATGCATTTAACGGTCATTCTGATTTTAATGCCCGCTATAGGAGCACCCTACTACGGCCCTCTTTCACTCAGGGCCGTCCTGGGTGCTTTATGGACTGTTTGACAAGTGCTGGAGGAGGAAATAGAGCCGTGCACCTGGTGATTGAAACCGTGCACCTGGTGATTGAAAACGTGCATCTGGTAACCCAAAAATTCAAATATGGTCCTAAATGCATTTAAGGGTCATTCTGATATTAATGCCCGCTATGGAAACACCCTACTACGGCCCTCTCTCTGTCGGGGGCGACCTGAGTGCATTATGGACACTTTGAAATTTCACGATGGATACTGATTGCTATACAAGCGGTAACCCAAAAACACAAATATGGTCATAAATGCATTTAACGGTCATTCTGATTTTAATGCCCGCTATAGGAGCACCCTACTACGGCCCTCTTTCACTCAGGGCCGTCCTGGGTGCTTTATGGACTGTTTGACAAGTGCTGGAGGAGGAAATAGAGCCGTGCACCTGGTGATTGAAACCGTGCATCTGGTAACCCAAAAACACAAATATGGTCATAAATGCATTTAACGGTCATTCTGATTTTAATGCCCGCTATAGGAGCACCCTACTACGGCCCTCTTTCACTCAGGGCCGTCCTGGGTGCTTTATGGACTGTTTGACAAGTGCTGGAGGAGGAAATAGAGCCGTGCACCTGGTGATTGAAACCGTGCACCTGGTGATTGAAAACGTGCATCTGGTAACCCAAAAATTCAAATATGGTCCTAAATGCATTTAAGGGTCATTCTGATATTAATGCCCGCTATGGAAACACCCTACTACGGCCCTCTCTCTGTCGGGGGCGACCTGAGTGCATTATGGACACTTTGAAATTTCACGATGGATACTGATTGCTATACAAGCGGTAACCCAAAAACACAAATATGGTCATAAATGCATTTAACGGTCATTCTGATTTTAATGCCCGCTATAGGAGCACCCTACTACGGCCCTCTTTCACTCAGGGCCGTCCTGGGTGCTTTATGGACTGTTTGACAAGTGCTGGAGGAGGAAATAGAGCCGTGCACCTGGTGATTGAAACCGTGCATCTGGTAACCCAAAAACACAAATATGGTCATAAATGCATTTAACGGTCATTCTGATTTTAATGCCCGCTATAGGAGCACCCTACTACGGCCCTCTTTCACTCAGGGCCGTCCTGGGTGCTTTATGGACTGTTTGACAAGTGCTGGAGGAGGAAATAGAGCCGTGCACCTGGTGATTGAAACCGTGCACCTGGTGATTGAAAACGTGCATCTGGTAACCCAAAAATTCAAATATGGTCCTAAATGCATTTAAGGGTCATTCTGATATTAATGCCCGCTATGGAAACACCCTACTACGGCCCTCTCTCTGTCGGGGGCGACCTGAGTGCATTATGGACACTTTGAAATTTCACGATGGATACTGATTGCTATACAAGCGGTAACCCAAAAACACAAATATGGTCATAAATGCATTTAACGGTCATTCTGATTTTAATGCCCGCTATAGGAGCACCCTACTACGGCCCTCTTTCACTCAGGGCCGTCCTGGGTGCTTTATGGACTGTTTGACAAGTGCTGGAGGAGGAAATAGAGCCGTGCACCTGGTGATTGAAACCGTGCACCTGGTGATTGAAACGTGCATCTGGTAACCCAAAAACACAAATATGGTCATAAATGCATTTAACGGTCATTCTGATTTTAATGCCCGCTATAGGAGCACCCTACTACGGCCCTCTCTCACTCAGGGCCGTCCTGGGTGCTTTATGGACACTTTGAAAGTTCGATGGATACTGGTGCTAAACAAGCGGTAACCCAAAAACACAAATATGGTCATAAATGCATTTAACGGTCATTCTGATTTTAATGCCCGCTATAGGAGCACCCTACTACGGCCCTCTTTCACTCAGGGCCGTCCTGGGTGCTTTATGGACTGTTTGACAAGTGCTGGAGGAGGAAATAGAGCCGTGCACCTGGTGATTGAAACCGTGCACCTGGTGATTGAAAACGTGCATCTGGTAACCCAAAAATTCAAATATGGTCCTAAATGCATTTAAGGGTCATTCTGATATTAATGCCCGCTATGGAAACACCCTACTACGGCCCTCTCTCTGTCGGGGGCGACCTGAGTGCATTATGGACACTTTGAAATTTCACGATGGATACTGATTGCTATACAAGCGGTAACCCAAAAACACAAATATGGTCATAAATGCATTTAACGGTCATTCTGATTTTAATGCCCGCTATAGGAGCACCCTACTACGGCCCTCTTTCACTCAGGGCCGTCCTGGGTGCTTTATGGACTGTTTGACAAGTGCTGGAGGAGGAAATAGAGCCGTGCACCTGGTGATTGAAACCGTGCATCTGGTAACCCAAAAACACAAATATGGTCATAAATGCATTTAACGGTCATTCTGATTTTAATGCCCGCTATAGGAGCACCCTACTACGGCCCTCTTTCACTCAGGGCCGTCCTGGGTGCTTTATGGACTGTTTGACAAGTGCTGGAGGAGGAAATAGAGCCGTGCACCTGGTGATTGAAACCGTGCACCTGGTGATTGAAAACGTGCATCTGGTAACCCAAAAATTCAAATATGGTCCTAAATGCATTTAAGGGTCATTCTGATATTAATGCCCGCTATGGAAACACCCTACTACGGCCCTCTCTCTGTCGGGGGCGACCTGAGTGCATTATGGACACTTTGAAATTTCACGATGGATACTGATTGCTATACAAGCGGTAACCCAAAAACACAAATATGGTCATAAATGCATTTAACGGTCATTCTGATTTTAATGCCCGCTATAGGAGCACCCTACTACGGCCCTCTTTCACTCAGGGCCGTCCTGGGTGCTTTATGGACTGTTTGACAAGTGCTGGAGGAGGAAATAGAGCCGTGCACCTGGTGATTGAAACCGTGCATCTGGTAACCCAAAAACACAAATATGGTCATAAATGCATTTAACGGTCATTCTGATTTTAATGCCCGCTATAGGAGCACCCTACTACGGCCCTCTTTCACTCAGGGCCGTCCTGGGTGCTTTATGGACTGTTTGACAAGTGCTGGAGGAGGAAATAGAGCCGTGCACCTGGTGATTGAAACCGTGCATCTGGTAACCCAAAAACACAAATATGGTCATAAATGCATTTAACGGTCATTCTGATTTTAATGCCCGCTATAGGAGCACCCTACTACGGCCCTCTTTCACTCAGGGCCGTCCTGGGTGCTTTATGGACTGTTTGACAAGTGCTGGAGGAGGAAATAGAGCCGTGCACCTGGTGATTGAAACCGTGCACCTGGTGATTGAAAACGTGCATCTGGTAACCCAAAAATTCAAATATGGTCCTAAATGCATTTAAGGGTCATTCTGATATTAATGCCCGCTATGGAAACACCCTACTACGGCCCTCTCTCTGTCGGGGGCGACCTGAGTGCATTATGGACACTTTGAAATTTCACGATGGATACTGATTGCTATACAAGCGGTAACCCAAAAACACAAATATGGTCATAAATGCATTTAACGGTCATTCTGATTTTAATGCCCGCTATAGGAGCACCCTACTACGGCCCTCTTTCACTCAGGGCCGTCCTGGGTGCTTTATGGACTGTTTGACAAGTGCTGGAGGAGGAAATAGAGCCGTGCACCTGGTGATTGAAACCGTGCATCTGGTAACCCAAAAACACAAATATGGTCATAAATGCATTTAACGGTCATTCTGATTTTAATGCCCGCTATAGGAGCACCCTACTACGGCCCTCTTTCACTCAGGGCCGTCCTGGGTGCTTTATGGACTGTTTGACAAGTGCTGGAGGAGGAAATAGAGCCGTGCACCTGGTGATTGAAACCGTGCACCTGGTGATTGAAAACGTGCATCTGGTAACCCAAAAATTCAAATATGGTCCTAAATGCATTTAAGGGTCATTCTGATATTAATGCCCGCTATGGAAACACCCTACTACGGCCCTCTCTCTGTCGGGGGCGACCTGAGTGCATTATGGACACTTTGAAATTTCACGATGGATACTGATTGCTATACAAGCGGTAACCCAAAAACACAAATATGGTCATAAATGCATTTAACGGTCATTCTGATTTTAATGCCCGCTATAGGAGCACCCTACTACGGCCCTCTTTCACTCAGGGCCGTCCTGGGTGCTTTATGGACTGTTTGACAAGTGCTGGAGGAGGAAATAGAGCCGTGCACCTGGTGATTGAAACCGTGCATCTGGTAACCCAAAAACACAAATATGGTCATAAATGCATTTAACGGTCATTCTGATTTTAATGCCCGCTATAGGAGCACCCTACTACGGCCCTCTTTCACTCAGGGCCGTCCTGGGTGCTTTATGGACTGTTTGACAAGTGCTGGAGGAGGAAATAGAGCCGTGCACCTGGTGATTGAAACCGTGCACCTGGTGATTGAAAACGTGCATCTGGTAACCCAAAAATTCAAATATGGTCCTAAATGCATTTAAGGGTCATTCTGATATTAATGCCCGCTATGGAAACACCCTACTACGGCCCTCTCTCTGTCGGGGGCGACCTGAGTGCATTATGGACACTTTGAAATTTCACGATGGATACTGATTGCTATACAAGCGGTAACCCAAAAACACAAATATGGTCATAAATGCATTTAACGGTCATTCTGATTTTAATGCCCGCTATAGGAGCACCCTACTACGGCCCTCTTTCACTCAGGGCCGTCCTGGGTGCTTTATGGACTGTTTGACAAGTGCTGGAGGAGGAAATAGAGCCGTGCACCTGGTGATTGAAACCGTGCATCTGGTAACCCAAAAACACAAATATGGTCATAAATGCATTTAACGGTCATTCTGATTTTAATGCCCGCTATAGGAGCACCCTACTACGGCCCTCTTTCACTCAGGGCCGTCCTGGGTGCTTTATGGACTGTTTGACAAGTGCTGGAGGAGGAAATAGAGCCGTGCACCTGGTGATTGAAACCGTGCATCTGGTAACCCAAAAACACAAATATGGTCATAAATGCATTTAACGGTCATTCTGATTTTAATGCCCGCTATAGGAGCACCCTACTACGGCCCTCTTTCACTCAGGGCCGTCCTGGGTGCTTTATGGACTGTTTGACAAGTGCTGGAGGAGGAAATAGAGCCGTGCACCTGGTGATTGAAACCGTGCACCTGGTGATTGAAAACGTGCATCTGGTAACCCAAAAATTCAAATATGGTCCTAAATGCATTTAAGGGTCATTCTGATATTAATGCCCGCTATGGAAACACCCTACTACGGCCCTCTCTCTGTCGGGGGCGACCTGAGTGCATTATGGACACTTTGAAATTTCACGATGGATACTGATTGCTATACAAGCGGTAACCCAAAAACACAAATATGGTCATAAATGCATTTAACGGTCATTCTGATTTTAATGCCCGCTATAGGAGCACCCTACTACGGCCCTCTTTCACTCAGGGCCGTCCTGGGTGCTTTATGGACTGTTTGACAAGTGCTGGAGGAGGAAATAGAGCCGTGCACCTGGTGATTGAAACCGTGCATCTGGTAACCCAAAAACACAAATATGGTCATAAATGCATTTAACGGTCATTCTGATTTTAATGCCCGCTATAGGAGCACCCTACTACGGCCCTCTTTCACTCAGGGCCGTCCTGGGTGCTTTATGGACTGTTTGACAAGTGCTGGAGGAGGAAATAGAGCCGTGCACCTGGTGATTGAAACCGTGCACCTGGTGATTGAAAACGTGCATCTGGTAACCCAAAAATTCAAATATGGTCCTAAATGCATTTAAGGGTCATTCTGATATTAATGCCCGCTATGGAAACACCCTACTACGGCCCTCTCTCTGTCGGGGGCGACCTGAGTGCATTATGGACACTTTGAAATTTCACGATGGATACTGATTGCTATACAAGCGGTAACCCAAAAACACAAATATGGTCATAAATGCATTTAACGGTCATTCTGATTTTAATGCCCGCTATAGGAGCACCCTACTACGGCCCTCTTTCACTCAGGGCCGTCCTGGGTGCTTTATGGACTGTTTGACAAGTGCTGGAGGAGGAAATAGAGCCGTGCACCTGGTGATTGAAACCGTGCATCTGGTAACCCAAAAACACAAATATGGTCATAAATGCATTTAACGGTCATTCTGATTTTAATGCCCGCTATAGGAGCACCCTACTACGGCCCTCTTTCACTCAGGGCCGTCCTGGGTGCTTTATGGACTGTTTGACAAGTGCTGGAGGAGGAAATAGAGCCGTGCACCTGGTGATTGAAACCGTGCACCTGGTGATTGAAAACGTGCATCTGGTAACCCAAAAATTCAAATATGGTCCTAAATGCATTTAAGGGTCATTCTGATATTAATGCCCGCTATGGAAACACCCTACTACGGCCCTCTCTCTGTCGGGGGCGACCTGAGTGCATTATGGACACTTTGAAATTTCACGATGGATACTGATTGCTATACAAGCGGTAACCCAAAAACACAAATATGGTCATAAATGCATTTAACGGTCATTCTGATTTTAATGCCCGCTATAGGAGCACCCTACTACGGCCCTCTTTCACTCAGGGCCGTCCTGGGTGCTTTATGGACTGTTTGACAAGTGCTGGAGGAGGAAATAGAGCCGTGCACCTGGTGATTGAAACCGTGCATCTGGTAACCCAAAAACACAAATATGGTCATAAATGCATTTAACGGTCATTCTGATTTTAATGCCCGCTATAGGAGCACCCTACTACGGCCCTCTTTCACTCAGGGCCGTCCTGGGTGCTTTATGGACTGTTTGACAAGTGCTGGAGGAGGAAATAGAGCCGTGCACCTGGTGATTGAAACCGTGCACCTGGTGATTGAAAACGTGCATCTGGTAACCCAAAAATTCAAATATGGTCCTAAATGCATTTAAGGGTCATTCTGATATTAATGCCCGCTATGGAAACACCCTACTACGGCCCTCTCTCTGTCGGGGGCGACCTGAGTGCATTATGGACACTTTGAAATTTCACGATGGATACTGATTGCTATACAAGCGGTAACCCAAAAACACAAATATGGTCATAAATGCATTTAACGGTCATTCTGATTTTAATGCCCGCTATAGGAGCACCCTACTACGGCCCTCTTTCACTCAGGGCCGTCCTGGGTGCTTTATGGACTGTTTGACAAGTGCTGGAGGAGGAAATAGAGCCGTGCACCTGGTGATTGAAACCGTGCACCTGGTGATTGAAAACGTGCATCTGGTAACCCAAAAACACAAATATGGTCATAAATGCATTTAACGGTCATTCTGATTTTAATGCCCGCTATAGGAGCACCCTACTACGGCCCTCTTTCACTCAGGGGCGTCCTGGGTGCTTTATGGACTGTTTGAAAGTTCAGGATGGATACTGATTGCTATACAATCTGGTAACCCAAAAACACAAATATGGTCATAAATGCATTTAACGGTCATTCTGATTTTAATGCCCGCTATAGGAGCACCCTACTACGGCCCTCTTTCACTCAGGGCCGTCCTGGGTGCTTTATGGACTGTTTGACAAGTGCTGGAGGAGGAAATAGAGCCGTGCACCTGGTGATTGAAACCGTGCACCTGGTGATTGAAAACGTGCATCTGGTAACCCAAAAATTCAAATATGGTCCTAAATGCATTTAAGGGTCATTCTGATATTAATGCCCGCTATGGAAACACCCTACTACGGCCCTCTCTCTGTCGGGGGCGACCTGAGTGCATTATGGACACTTTGAAATTTCACGATGGATACTGATTGCTATACAAGCGGTAACCCAAAAACACAAATATGGTCATAAATGCATTTAACGGTCATTCTGATTTTAATGCCCGCTATAGGAGCACCCTACTACGGCCCTCTTTCACTCAGGGCCGTCCTGGGTGCTTTATGGACTGTTTGACAAGTGCTGGAGGAGGAAATAGAGCCGTGCACCTGGTGATTGAAACCGTGCATCTGGTAACCCAAAAACACAAATATGGTCATAAATGCATTTAACGGTCATTCTGATTTTAATGCCCGCTATAGGAGCACCCTACTACGGCCCTCTTTCACTCAGGGCCGTCCTGGGTGCTTTATGGACTGTTTGACAAGTGCTGGAGGAGGAAATAGAGCCGTGCACCTGGTGATTGAAACCGTGCACCTGGTGATTGAAAACGTGCATCTGGTAACCCAAAAATTCAAATATGGTCCTAAATGCATTTAAGGGTCATTCTGATATTAATGCCCGCTATGGAAACACCCTACTACGGCCCTCTCTCTGTCGGGGGCGACCTGAGTGCATTATGGACACTTTGAAATTTCACGATGGATACTGATTGCTATACAAGCGGTAACCCAAAAACACAAATATGGTCATAAATGCATTTAACGGTCATTCTGATTTTAATGCCCGCTATAGGAGCACCCTACTACGGCCCTCTTTCACTCAGGGCCGTCCTGGGTGCTTTATGGACTGTTTGACAAGTGCTGGAGGAGGAAATAGAGCCGTGCACCTGGTGATTGAAACCGTGCATCTGGTAACCCAAAAACACAAATATGGTCATAAATGCATTTAACGGTCATTCTGATTTTAATGCCCGCTATAGGAGCACCCTACTACGGCCCTCTTTCACTCAGGGCCGTCCTGGGTGCTTTATGGACTGTTTGACAAGTGCTGGAGGAGGAAATAGAGCCGTGCACCTGGTGATTGAAACCGTGCATCTGGTAACCCAAAAACACAAATATGGTCATAAATGCATTTAACGGTCATTCTGATTTTAATGCCCGCTATAGGAGCACCCTACTACGGCCCTCTTTCACTCAGGGCCGTCCTGGGTGCTTTATGGACTGTTTGACAAGTGCTGGAGGAGGAAATAGAGCCGTGCACCTGGTGATTGAAACCGTGCACCTGGTGATTGAAAACGTGCATCTGGTAACCCAAAAATTCAAATATGGTCCTAAATGCATTTAAGGGTCATTCTGATATTAATGCCCGCTATGGAAACACCCTACTACGGCCCTCTCTCTGTCGGGGGCGACCTGAGTGCATTATGGACACTTTGAAATTTCACGATGGATACTGATTGCTATACAAGCGGTAACCCAAAAACACAAATATGGTCATAAATGCATTTAACGGTCATTCTGATTTTAATGCCCGCTATAGGAGCACCCTACTACGGCCCTCTTTCACTCAGGGCCGTCCTGGGTGCTTTATGGACTGTTTGACAAGTGCTGGAGGAGGAAATAGAGCCGTGCACCTGGTGATTGAAACCGTGCATCTGGTAACCCAAAAACACAAATATGGTCATAAATGCATTTAACGGTCATTCTGATTTTAATGCCCGCTATAGGAGCACCCTACTACGGCCCTCTTTCACTCAGGGCCGTCCTGGGTGCTTTATGGACTGTTTGACAAGTGCTGGAGGAGGAAATAGAGCCGTGCACCTGGTGATTGAAACCGTGCACCTGGTGATTGAAAACGTGCATCTGGTAACCCAAAAATTCAAATATGGTCCTAAATGCATTTAAGGGTCATTCTGATATTAATGCCCGCTATGGAAACACCCTACTACGGCCCTCTCTCTGTCGGGGGCGACCTGAGTGCATTATGGACACTTTGAAATTTCACGATGGATACTGATTGCTATACAAGCGGTAACCCAAAAACACAAATATGGTCATAAATGCATTTAACGGTCATTCTGATTTTAATGCCCGCTATAGGAGCACCCTACTACGGCCCTCTTTCACTCAGGGCCGTCCTGGGTGCTTTATGGACTGTTTGACAAGTGCTGGAGGAGGAAATAGAGCCGTGCACCTGGTGATTGAAACCGTGCATCTGGTAACCCAAAAACACAAATATGGTCATAAATGCATTTAACGGTCATTCTGATTTTAATGCCCGCTATAGGAGCACCCTACTACGGCCCTCTTTCACTCAGGGCCGTCCTGGGTGCTTTATGGACTGTTTGACAAGTGCTGGAGGAGGAAATAGAGCCGTGCACCTGGTGATTGAAACCGTGCACCTGGTGATTGAAAACGTGCATCTGGTAACCCAAAAATTCAAATATGGTCCTAAATGCATTTAAGGGTCATTCTGATATTAATGCCCGCTATGGAAACACCCTACTACGGCCCTCTCTCTGTCGGGGGCGACCTGAGTGCATTATGGACACTTTGAAATTTCACGATGGATACTGATTGCTATACAAGCGGTAACCCAAAAACACAAATATGGTCATAAATGCATTTAACGGTCATTCTGATTTTAATGCCCGCTATAGGAGCACCCTACTACGGCCCTCTTTCACTCAGGGCCGTCCTGGGTGCTTTATGGACTGTTTGACAAGTGCTGGAGGAGGAAATAGAGCCGTGCACCTGGTGATTGAAACCGTGCATCTGGTAACCCAAAAACACAAATATGGTCATAAATGCATTTAACGGTCATTCTGATTTTAATGCCCGCTATAGGAGCACCCTACTACGGCCCTCTTTCACTCAGGGCCGTCCTGGGTGCTTTATGGACTGTTTGACAAGTGCTGGAGGAGGAAATAGAGCCGTGCACCTGGTGATTGAAACCGTGCACCTGGTGATTGAAAACGTGCATCTGGTAACCCAAAAATTCAAATATGGTCCTAAATGCATTTAAGGGTCATTCTGATATTAATGCCCGCTATGGAAACACCCTACTACGGCCCTCTCTCTGTCGGGGGCGACCTGAGTGCATTATGGACACTTTGAAATTTCACGATGGATACTGATTGCTATACAAGCGGTAACCCAAAAACACAAATATGGTCATAAATGCATTTAACGGTCATTCTGATTTTAATGCCCGCTATAGGAGCACCCTACTACGGCCCTCTTTCACTCAGGGCCGTCCTGGGTGCTTTATGGACTGTTTGACAAGTGCTGGAGGAGGAAATAGAGCCGTGCACCTGGTGATTGAAACCGTGCATCTGGTAACCCAAAAACACAAATATGGTCATAAATGCATTTAACGGTCATTCTGATTTTAATGCCCGCTATAGGAGCACCCTACTACGGCCCTCTTTCACTCAGGGCCGTCCTGGGTGCTTTATGGACTGTTTGACAAGTGCTGGAGGAGGAAATAGAGCCGTGCACCTGGTGATTGAAACCGTGCATCTGGTAACCCAAAAACACAAATATGGTCATAAATGCATTTAACGGTCATTCTGATTTTAATGCCCGCTATAGGAGCACCCTACTACGGCCCTCTTTCACTCAGGGCCGTCCTGGGTGCTTTATGGACTGTTTGACAAGTGCTGGAGGAGGAAATAGAGCCGTGCACCTGGTGATTGAAACCGTGCACCTGGTGATTGAAAACGTGCATCTGGTAACCCAAAAATTCAAATATGGTCCTAAATGCATTTAAGGGTCATTCTGATATTAATGCCCGCTATGGAAACACCCTACTACGGCCCTCTCTCTGTCGGGGGCGACCTGAGTGCATTATGGACACTTTGAAATTTCACGATGGATACTGATTGCTATACAAGCGGTAACCCAAAAACACAAATATGGTCATAAATGCATTTAACGGTCATTCTGATTTTAATGCCCGCTATAGGAGCACCCTACTACGGCCCTCTTTCACTCAGGGCCGTCCTGGGTGCTTTATGGACTGTTTGACAAGTGCTGGAGGAGGAAATAGAGCCGTGCACCTGGTGATTGAAACCGTGCATCTGGTAACCCAAAAACACAAATATGGTCATAAATGCATTTAACGGTCATTCTGATTTTAATGCCCGCTATAGGAGCACCCTACTACGGCCCTCTTTCACTCAGGGCCGTCCTGGGTGCTTTATGGACTGTTTGACAAGTGCTGGAGGAGGAAATAGAGCCGTGCACCTGGTGATTGAAACCGTGCACCTGGTGATTGAAAACGTGCATCTGGTAACCCAAAAATTCAAATATGGTCCTAAATGCATTTAAGGGTCATTCTGATATTAATGCCCGCTATGGAAACACCCTACTACGGCCCTCTCTCTGTCGGGGGCGACCTGAGTGCATTATGGACACTTTGAAATTTCACGATGGATACTGATTGCTATACAAGCGGTAACCCAAAAACACAAATATGGTCATAAATGCATTTAACGGTCATTCTGATTTTAATGCCCGCTATAGGAGCACCCTACTACGGCCCTCTTTCACTCAGGGCCGTCCTGGGTGCTTTATGGACTGTTTGACAAGTGCTGGAGGAGGAAATAGAGCCGTGCACCTGGTGATTGAAACCGTGCATCTGGTAACCCAAAAACACAAATATGGTCATAAATGCATTTAACGGTCATTCTGATTTTAATGCCCGCTATAGGAGCACCCTACTACGGCCCTCTTTCACTCAGGGCCGTCCTGGGTGCTTTATGGACTGTTTGACAAGTGCTGGAGGAGGAAATAGAGCCGTGCACCTGGTGATTGAAACCGTGCATCTGGTAACCCAAAAACACAAATATGGTCATAAATGCATTTAACGGTCATTCTGATTTTAATGCCCGCTATAGGAGCACCCTACTACGGCCCTCTTTCACTCAGGGCCGTCCTGGGTGCTTTATGGACTGTTTGACAAGTGCTGGAGGAGGAAATAGAGCCGTGCACCTGGTGATTGAAACCGTGCACCTGGTGATTGAAAACGTGCATCTGGTAACCCAAAAATTCAAATATGGTCCTAAATGCATTTAAGGGTCATTCTGATATTAATGCCCGCTATGGAAACACCCTACTACGGCCCTCTCTCTGTCGGGGGCGACCTGAGTGCATTATGGACACTTTGAAATTTCACGATGGATACTGATTGCTATACAAGCGGTAACCCAAAAACACAAATATGGTCATAAATGCATTTAACGGTCATTCTGATTTTAATGCCCGCTATAGGAGCACCCTACTACGGCCCTCTTTCACTCAGGGCCGTCCTGGGTGCTTTATGGACTGTTTGACAAGTGCTGGAGGAGGAAATAGAGCCGTGCACCTGGTGATTGAAACCGTGCATCTGGTAACCCAAAAACACAAATATGGTCATAAATGCATTTAACGGTCATTCTGATTTTAATGCCCGCTATAGGAGCACCCTACTACGGCCCTCTTTCACTCAGGGCCGTCCTGGGTGCTTTATGGACTGTTTGACAAGTGCTGGAGGAGGAAATAGAGCCGTGCACCTGGTGATTGAAACCGTGCACCTGGTGATTGAAAACGTGCATCTGGTAACCCAAAAATTCAAATATGGTCCTAAATGCATTTAAGGGTCATTCTGATATTAATGCCCGCTATGGAAACACCCTACTACGGCCCTCTCTCTGTCGGGGGCGACCTGAGTGCATTATGGACACTTTGAAATTTCACGATGGATACTGATTGCTATACAAGCGGTAACCCAAAAACACAAATATGGTCATAAATGCATTTAACGGTCATTCTGATTTTAATGCCCGCTATAGGAGCACCCTACTACGGCCCTCTTTCACTCAGGGCCGTCCTGGGTGCTTTATGGACTGTTTGACAAGTGCTGGAGGAGGAAATAGAGCCGTGCACCTGGTGATTGAAACCGTGCATCTGGTAACCCAAAAACACAAATATGGTCATAAATGCATTTAACGGTCATTCTGATTTTAATGCCCGCTATAGGAGCACCCTACTACGGCCCTCTTTCACTCAGGGCCGTCCTGGGTGCTTTATGGACTGTTTGACAAGTGCTGGAGGAGGAAATAGAGCCGTGCACCTGGTGATTGAAACCGTGCACCTGGTGATTGAAAACGTGCATCTGGTAACCCAAAAATTCAAATATGGTCCTAAATGCATTTAAGGGTCATTCTGATATTAATGCCCGCTATGGAAACACCCTACTACGGCCCTCTCTCTGTCGGGGGCGACCTGAGTGCATTATGGACACTTTGAAATTTCACGATGGATACTGATTGCTATACAAGCGGTAACCCAAAAACACAAATATGGTCATAAATGCATTTAACGGTCATTCTGATTTTAATGCCCGCTATAGGAGCACCCTACTACGGCCCTCTTTCACTCAGGGCCGTCCTGGGTGCTTTATGGACTGTTTGACAAGTGCTGGAGGAGGAAATAGAGCCGTGCACCTGGTGATTGAAACCGTGCACCTGGTGATTGAAAACGTGCATCTGGTAACCCAAAAATTCAAATATGGTCCTAAATGCATTTAAGGGTCATTCTGATATTAATGCCCGCTATGGAAACACCCTACTACGGCCCTCTCTCTGTCGGGGGCGACCTGAGTGCATTATGGACACTTTGAAATTTCACGATGGATACTGATTGCTATACAAGCGGTAACCCAAAAACACAAATATGGTCATAAATGCATTTAACGGTCATTCTGATTTTAATGCCCGCTATAGGAGCACCCTACTACGGCCCTCTTTCACTCAGGGCCGTCCTGGGTGCTTTATGGACTGTTTGACAAGTGCTGGAGGAGGAAATAGAGCCGTGCACCTGGTGATTGAAACCGTGCATCTGGTAACCCAAAAACACAAATATGGTCATAAATGCATTTAACGGTCATTCTGATTTTAATGCCCGCTATAGGAGCACCCTACTACGGCCCTCTTTCACTCAGGGCCGTCCTGGGTGCTTTATGGACTGTTTGACAAGTGCTGGAGGAGGAAATAGAGCCGTGCACCTGGTGATTGAAACCGTGCACCTGGTGATTGAAAACGTGCATCTGGTAACCCAAAAATTCAAATATGGTCCTAAATGCATTTAAGGGTCATTCTGATATTAATGCCCGCTATGGAAACACCCTACTACGGCCCTCTCTCTGTCGGGGGCGACCTGAGTGCATTATGGACACTTTGAAATTTCACGATGGATACTGATTGCTATACAAGCGGTAACCCAAAAACACAAATATGGTCATAAATGCATTTAACGGTCATTCTGATTTTAATGCCCGCTATAGGAGCACCCTACTACGGCCCTCTTTCACTCAGGGCCGTCCTGGGTGCTTTATGGACTGTTTGACAAGTGCTGGAGGAGGAAATAGAGCCGTGCACCTGGTGATTGAAACCGTGCATCTGGTAACCCAAAAACACAAATATGGTCATAAATGCATTTAACGGTCATTCTGATTTTAATGCCCGCTATAGGAGCACCCTACTACGGCCCTCTTTCACTCAGGGCCGTCCTGGGTGCTTTATGGACTGTTTGACAAGTGCTGGAGGAGGAAATAGAGCCGTGCACCTGGTGATTGAAACCGTGCATCTGGTAACCCAAAAACACAAATATGGTCATAAATGCATTTAACGGTCATTCTGATTTTAATGCCCGCTATAGGAGCACCCTACTACGGCCCTCTTTCACTCAGGGCCGTCCTGGGTGCTTTATGGACTGTTTGACAAGTGCTGGAGGAGGAAATAGAGCCGTGCACCTGGTGATTGAAACCGTGCACCTGGTGATTGAAAACGTGCATCTGGTAACCCAAAAATTCAAATATGGTCCTAAATGCATTTAAGGGTCATTCTGATATTATGCCCGCTATGGAAACACCCTACTACGGCCCTCTCTCTGTCGGGGGGCGACCTGAGTGCATTATGGACACTTTGAAATTTCACGATGGATACTGATTGCTATACAAGCGGTAACCCAAAAACACAAATATGGTCATAAATGCATTTAACGGTCATTCTGATTTTATGCCCGCTATAGGAGCACCCTACTACGGCCCTCTTTCACTCAGGGCCGTCCTGGGTGCTTTATGGACTGTTTGACAAGTGCTGGAGGAGGAAATAGAGCCGTGCACCTGGTGATTGAAACCGTGCATCTGGTAACCCAAAAACACAAATATGGTCATAAATGCATTATAACGGTCATTCTGATTTTTACTGCCCGCTATAGGAGCACCCTACTACGGCCCTCTTTCAATCAGGGCCGTCCTGGGTGCTTATGGACTGTTTGACAAGTGCTGGAGGAGGAAAGTAGAGCCGTGCACCTGGTGATTGAAACCGTGCACCTGGTATTGAAAACGTGCATCTGTAACCCAAAAATTCAACATATGGTCCTAATGCATTTAAGGGTCATTCTGATATTATGCCCGCTATTGAAACACCCTACTACGGCCCTCTCTCTGTCGGGGGCGACCTGAGTGCATTATGGGACACTTTGAAATTTCACGATGATACCTGATTGCTATACAAGCGGTAACCCAAAAACACAAATATGGTCATAAATGCATTTAACGGTCATTCTGTATTTAATGCCCGCTATAGGAGCACCCTACTACGCCCCTTTCACTCAGGCCGTCCTGGGTGCTTTATGGACTGTTTGACAAGTGCTGGAGAGGAAATAGAGCCGTGCACCTGGTGATTGAAACCGTGCATCTGTGTAACCAAAAAACACAAATATGGTCATAAATGCATTTAACGGTCATTCTGATTTTAATGCCCGCTATAGGAGCACCCTACTACGGCCCTCTTTCACTCAGGGCCGTCCTGGGTGCTTTATGGACTGTTTGACAAGTGCTGGAGGAGGAAATAGAGCCGTGCACCTGGTGATTGAAACCGTGCACCTGGTGATTGAAACGTGCATCTGGTAAACCAAAAATTCAAATATGGTCCTAATGCATTTAAGGGTCATTCTGATATTAATGCCCGCTATGGAAACACCCTACTACGGCCCTCTCTCTGTCGGGGCGACCTGAGTGCATTATGGACACTTTGAAATTTCACGATGGATACTGATTGCTATAACAAGCGGTAACCCAAAAACACAAATATGGTCATAAATGCATTTAACGGTCATTCTGATTTTAATGCCCGCTATAGGAGCACCCTACTACGGCCCTCCTTCACTCGGCCGTCCTGGGTGCTTTATGGACTGTTGACAAGTGCTGGAGGAAGGAAATAGAGCCGTGCACCTGGTGATTGAAACCGTGCATCTGGTAACCCAAAAACACAAATATGGTCATAAATGCATTTAACGGTCATTCTGATTTAATGCCCGCTATAGGAGCACCCTACTAACGGCCCTCTTTCACTCAGGGCCGTCCTGGGTGCTTTATGGACGTTTGACAAGTGCTGGAGGAGGAAATAGAGCCGTGCACCTGGTGATTGAAACCGTGCATCTGGTAACCCAAAAACCAAATATGGTCATAAATGCATTTAACGGTCATTCTGATTTTAATGCCCGCTATGGATGCAACCCTACTACGGCCCTCTTTCATCATGGCCGTCCTGGGTGCTTTATGGACGTTGACAAGTGCTGGAGGAGAAATAGAGCCGTGCACCTGGTGATTGAAAACCGTGGCACCTGGTGATTGAAAACGTGGCATCTGGTAACCCAAAATTTCAAATATGGTCCTAAATGCATTTAAGGGTCATTCTGATATTAATGCCCGCTATGGAAACACCCTACTACGGCCCTCTCTCTCGTCGGGGGCGACGCTGGAGTGCATTATGGACACTTTGAAATTTCACGATGGATTACTGATTGCTATACAAGCGCTAACCCAAAACACAAATATGGTCATAATGCATTATAACGGTCCATTCTGATTTTTAAATGCCCGCTATAGGAGCACCCCTACTACGGCCCTCTTTCACTCAGGGCCGTCCTGGGTGCTTTATGGGACTGTTTGACAAGTGCTGGAGGAGGAAATAGAGCCGTGCACCTGGTGATTGAAACCGTGCATCTGGTACCCAAAAACACGAATATGGTCATAAATGCATTTAACGGTCATTCGATTTTAATGCCCGCTATAGGAGCACCCTACTACGGCCCTCTTTCACTCAGGGCCGTCCTGGGTGCTTTATGGACTGTTTGACAAGTGGCTGAGGAGGAAATAGAGCCGTGCACTGGTGATTGAAACCGTGCACCTGGTGATTGAAAACGTGCATCTGGTAACCCAAAAATTTCAAATATGGTCCTAAATGCATTTAAGGGTCATTCTGATATTAATGCCCGCTATGGAAACACCCTACTACGGCCCTCTCTCTGTCGGGGGCGACCTGAGTGCATTATGGACACTTTGAAATTTCACGATGGATACTGATTGCTATACAAGCGGTAACCCAAAACACAAATATGGTCATAAATGCATTTAACGGTCATTCTGATTTTAATGCCCCGCTATAGGAGCACCCTACTACGGCCCTCTTTCACTCAGGGCCGTCCTGGGTGCTTTATGGACTGTTTGACAAGTGCTGGAGGAGGAAATAGAGCCGTGCACCTGGTGATTGAAACCGTGCATCTGGTAACCCAAAAACACAAATATGGTCATAAATGCATTTTAACGGTCATTCTGATTTTAATGCCCGCTATAGGAGCACCCTACTACGGCCCTCTTTCACTCAGGGCCGTCCTGGGTGCTTTATGGACTGTTTGACAAGTGCTGGAGGAGGAAATAGAGCCGTGCACCTGGTGATTGAAACCGTGCATCTGGTAACCCCAAAAACACAAATATGGTCATAAATGCATTTAACGGTCATTCTGATTTTAATGCCCGCTATAGGAGCACCCTACTACGGCCCTCTTTCACTCAGGGCCGTCCTGGGTGCTTTATGGACTGTTTGACAAGTGCTGGAGGAGGAAATAGAGCCGTGCACCTGGTGATTGAAACCGTGCACCTGGTGATTGAAAACGTGCATCTGGTAACCCAAAATTCAAATATGGTCCTAAATGCATTTAAGGGTCATTCTGATATTAATGCCCGCTATGGAAACACCCTACTACGGCCCTCTCTCTGTCGGGGGCGACCTGAGTGCATTATGGACACTTTGACATTTCACGATGGATACTGATTGCTATACAAGCGGTAACCCAAAAACACAAATATGGTCATAAATGCATTTAACGGTCATTCTGATTTTAATGCCCGCTATAGGAGCACCCCTTACTACGGCCCTCTTTCACTCAGGGCCGTCCTGGGTGCTTTATGGACTGTTTGACAAGTGCTGGAGGAGGAAATAGAGCCGTGCACCTGGTGATTGAAACCGTGCATCTGGTAACCCAAAAACACAAATATGGTCATAAATGCATTTAACGGTCATTCTGATTTTAATGCCCGCTATAGGAGCACCCTACTACGGCCCTCTTTCACTCAGGGCCGTCCTGGGTGCTTTATGGACTGTTTGACAAGTGCTGGAGGAGGAAATAGAGCCGTGCACCTGGTGATTGAAACCGTTGCACCTGGTGATTGAAAAACGTGCATCTGGTAACCCAAAAATTCAAATATGGTCCTAAATGCATTTAAGGGTCATTCTGATATAATGCCCGCTATGGAAACACCCTACTACGGCCCTCTCTCTGTCGGGGGCGACCTGAGTGCATTATGGACACTTTGAAATTTCACGATGGATACTGATTGCTATACAAGCGGTAACCCAAAAACACAAATATGGTCATAAATGCATTTAACGGTCATTCTGATTTTAATGCCCGCTATAGGAGCACCCTACTACGGCCCTCTTTCACTCAGGGCCGTCCTGGGTGCTTATGGACTGTTTGACAAGTGCTGGAGGAGGAAATAGAGCCGTGCACCTGGTGATTGAAACCGTGCATCTGGTAACCCAAAAACACAAATATGGTCATAAATGCATTTAACGGTCATTCTGATTTTAATGCCCGCTATAGGAGCACCCTACTACGGCCCTCTTTCACTCAGGGCCGTCCTGGGTGCTTTATGGACTGTTTGACAAGTGCTGGAGGAGGAAATAGAGCCGTGCACCTGGTGATTGAAACCGTGCACCTGGTGATTGAAAACGTGCATCTGGTAACCCAAAAATTCAAATATGGTCCTAATGCATTTAAGGGTCATTCTGATATTAATGCCCGCTATGGAAACACCCTACTACGGCCCTCTCTCTGTCGGGGGCGACCTGAGTGCATTATGGACACTTTGACATTTCACGATGGATACTGATTGCTATACAAGCGGTAACCCAAAAACACAAATATGGTCATAAATGCATTTAACGGTCATTCTGATTTTAATGCCCGCTATAGGAGCACCCTACTACGGCCCTCTTTCACTCAGGGCCGTCCTGGGTGCTTTATGGACTGTTTGACAAGTGCTGGAGGAGGAAATAGAGCCGTGCACCTGGTGATTGAAACCGTGCATCTGGTAACCCAAAAACACAAATATGGTCATAAATGCATTTAACGGTCATTCTGATTTTAATGCCCGCTATAGGAGCACCCTACTACGGCCCTCTTTCACTCAGGGCCGTCCTGGGTGCTTTATGGACTGTTTGACAAGTGCTGGAGGAGGAAATAGAGCCGTGCACCTGGTGATTGAAACCGTGCACCTGGTGATTGAAAACGTGCATCTGGTAACCCAAAAATTCAAATATGGTCCTAAATGCATTTAAGGGTCATTCTGATATTAATGCCCGCTATGGAAACACCCTACTACTACGGCCCTCTCTCTGTCGGGGGCGACCTGAGTGCATTATGGACACTTTGAAATTTCACGATGGATACTGATTGCTATACAAGCGGTAACCCAAAAACACAAATATGGTCATAAATGCATTTAACGGTCATTCTGATTTTAATGCCCGCTATAGGAGCACCCTACTACGGCCCTCTTTCACTCAGGGCCGTCCTGGGTGCTTTATGGACTGTTTGACAAGTGCTGGAGGAGGAAATAGAGCCGTGCACCTGGTGATTGAAACCGTGCATCTGGTAACCCAAAAACACAAATATGGTCATAAATGCATTTAACGGTCATTCTGATTTTAATGCCCGCTATAGGAGCACCCTACTACGGCCCTCTTTCACTCAGGGCCGTCCTGGGTGCTTTATGGACTGTTTGACAAGTGCTGGAGGAGGAAATAGAGCCGTGCACCTGGTGATTGAAACCGTGCATCTGGTAACCCAAAAACACAAATATGGTCATAAATGCATTTAACGGTCATTCTGATTTTAATGCCCGCTATAGGAGCACCCTACTACGGCCCTCTTTCACTCAGGGCCGTCCTGGGTGCTTTATGGACTGTTTGACAAGTGCTGGAGGAGGAAATAGAGCCGTGCACCTGGTGATTGAAACCGTGCACCTGGTGATTGAAAACGTGCATCTGGTAACCCAAAAATTCAAATATGGTCCTAAATGCATTTAAGGGTCATTCTGATATTAATGCCCGCTATGGAAACACCCTACTACGGCCCTCTCTCTGTCGGGGGCGACCTGAGTGCATTATGGACACTTTGAAATTTCACGATGGATACTGATTGCTATACAAGCGGTAACCCAAAAACACAAATATGGTCATAAATGCATTTAACGGTCATTCTGATTTTAATGCCCGCTATAGGAGCACCCTACTACGGCCCTCTTTCACTCAGGGCCGTCCTGGGTGCTTTATGGACTGTTTGACAAGTGCTGGAGGAGGAAATAGAGCCGTGCACCTGGTGATTGAAACCGTGCATCTGGTAACCCAAAAACACAAATATGGTCATAAATGCATTTAACGGTCATTCTGATTTTAATGCCCGCTATAGGAGCACCCTACTACGGCCCTCTTTCACTCAGGGCCGTCCTGGGTGCTTTATGGACTGTTTGACAAGTGCTGGAGGAGGAAATAGAGCCGTGCACCTGGTGATTGAAACCGTGCACCTGGTGATTGAAAACGTGCATCTGGTAACCCAAAAATTCAAATATGGTCCTAAATGCATTTAAGGGTCATTCTGATATTAATGCCCGCTATGGAAACACCCTACTACGGCCCTCTCTCTGTCGGGGGCGACCTGAGTGCATTATGGACACTTTGAAATTTCACGATGGATACTGATTGCTATACAAGCGGTAACCCAAAAACACAAATATGGTCATAAATGCATTTAACGGTCATTCTGATTTTAATGCCCGCTATAGGAGCACCCTACTACGGCCCTCTTTCACTCAGGGCCGTCCTGGGTGCTTTATGGACTGTTTGACAAGTGCTGGAGGAGGAAATAGAGCCGTGCACCTGGTGATTGAAACCGTGCATCTGGTAACCCAAAAACACAAATATGGTCATAAATGCATTTAACGGTCATTCTGATTTTAATGCCCGCTATAGGAGCACCCTACTACGGCCCTCTTTCACTCAGGGCCGTCCTGGGTGCTTTATGGACTGTTTGACAAGTGCTGGAGGAGGAAATAGAGCCGTGCACCTGGTGATTGAAACCGTGCACCTGGTGATTGAAAACGTGCATCTGGTAACCCAAAAATTCAAATATGGTCCTAAATGCATTTAAGGGTCATTCTGATATTAATGCCCGCTATGGAAACACCCTACTACGGCCCTCTCTCTGTCGGGGGCGACCTGAGTGCATTATGGACACTTTGAAATTTCACGATGGATACTGATTGCTATACAAGCGGTAACCCAAAAACACAAATATGGTCATAAATGCATTTAACGGTCATTCTGATTTTAATGCCCGCTATAGGAGCACCCTACTACGGCCCTCTTTCACTCAGGGCCGTCCTGGGTGCTTTATGGACTGTTTGACAAGTGCTGGAGGAGGAAATAGAGCCGTGCACCTGGTGATTGAAACCGTGCATCTGGTAACCCAAAACACAAATATGGTCATAAATGCATTTAACGGTCATTCTGATTTTAATGCCCGCTATAGGAGCACCCTACTACGGCCCTCTTTCACTCAGGGCCGTCCTGGGTGCTTTATGGACTGTTTGACAAGTGCTGGAGGAGGAAATAGAGCCGTGCACCTGGTGATTGAAACCGTGCACCTGGTGATTGAAAACGTGCATCTGGTAACCCAAAAATTCAAATATGGTCCTAAATGCATTTAAGGGTCATTCTGATATTAATGCCCGCTATGGAAACACCCTACTACGGCCCTCTCTCTGTCGGGGGCGACCTGAGTGCATTATGGACACTTTGAAATTTCACGATGGATACTGATTGCTATACAAGCGGTAACCCAAAACACAAATATGGTCATAAATGCATTTAACGGTCATTCTGATTTTAATGCCCGCTATAGGAGCACCCTACTACGGCCCTCTTTCACTCAGGGCCGTCCTGGGTGCTTTATGGACTGTTTGACAAGTGCTGGAGGAGGAAATAGAGCCGTGCACCTGGTGATTGAAACCGTGCATCTGGTAACCCAAAAACACAAATATGGTCATAAATGCATTTAACGGTCATTCTGATTTTAATGCCCGCTATAGGAGCACCCTACTACGGCCCTCTTTCACTCAGGGCCGTCCTGGGTGCTTTATGGACTGTTTGACAAGTGCTGGAGGAGGAAATAGAGCCGTGCACCTGGTGATTGAAACCGTGCATCTGGTAACCCAAAAACACAAATATGGTCATAAATGCATTTAACGGTCATTCTGATTTTAATGCCCGCTATAGGAGCACCCTACTACGGCCCTCTTTCACTCAGGGCCGTCCTGGGTGCTTTATGGACTGTTTGACAAGTGCTGGAGGAGGAAATAGAGCCGTGCACCTGGTGATTGAAACCGTGCATCTGGTAACCCAAAAACACAAATATGGTCATAAATGCATTTAACGGTCATTCTGATTTTAATGCCCGCTATAGGAGCACCCTACTACGGCCCTCTTTCACTCAGGGCCGTCCTGGGTGCTTTATGGACTGTTTGACAAGTGCTGGAGGAGGAAATAGAGCCGTGCACCTGGTGATTGAAACCGTGCACCTGGTGATTGAAAACGTGCATCTGGTAACCCAAAAATTCAAATATGGTCCTAAATGCATTTAAGGGTCATTCTGATATTAATGCCCGCTATGGAAACACCCTACTACGGCCCTCTCTCTGTCGGGGGCGACCTGAGTGCATTATGGACACTTTGAAATTTCACGATGGATACTGATTGCTATACAAGCGGTAACCCAAAAACACAAATATGGTCATAAATGCATTTAACGGTCATTCTGATTTTAATGCCCGCTATAGGAGCACCCTACTACGGCCCTCTTTCACTCAGGGCCGTCCTGGGTGCTTTATGGACTGTTTGACAAGTGCTGGAGGAGGAAATAGAGCCGTGCACCTGGTGATTGAAACCGTGCATCTGGTAACCCAAAAACACAAATATGGTCATAAATGCATTTAACGGTCATTCTGATTTTAATGCCCGCTATAGGAGCACCCTACTACGGCCCTCTTTCACTCAGGGCCGTCCTGGGTGCTTTATGGACTGTTTGACAAGTGCTGGAGGAGGAAATAGAGCCGTGCACCTGGTGATTGAAACCGTGCACCTGGTGATTGAAAACGTGCATCTGGTAACCCAAAAATTCAAATATGGTCCTAAATGCATTTAAGGGTCATTCTGATATTAATGCCCGCTATGGAAACACCCTACTACGGCCCTCTCTCTGTCGGGGGCGACCTGAGTGCATTATGGACACTTTGAAATTTCACGATGGATACTGATTGCTATACAAGCGGTAACCCAAAAACACAAATATGGTCATAAATGCATTTAACGGTCATTCTGATTTTAATGCCCGCTATAGGAGCACCCTACTACGGCCCTCTTTCACTCAGGGCCGTCCTGGGTGCTTTATGGACTGTTTGACAAGTGCTGGAGGAGGAAATAGAGCCGTGCACCTGGTGATTGAAACCGTGCATCTGGTAACCCAAAAACACAAATATGGTCATAAATGCATTTAACGGTCATTCTGATTTTAATGCCCGCTATAGGAGCACCCTACTACGGCCCTCTTTCACTCAGGGCCGTCCTGGGTGCTTTATGGACTGTTTGACAAGTGCTGGAGGAGGAAATAGAGCCGTGCACCTGGTGATTGAAACCGTGCATCTGGTAACCCAAAAACACAAATATGGTCATAAATGCATTTAACGGTCATTCTGATTTTAATGCCCGCTATAGGAGCACCCTACTACGGCCCTCTTTCACTCAGGGCCGTCCTGGGTGCTTTATGGACTGTTTGACAAGTGCTGGAGGAGGAAATAGAGCCGTGCACCTGGTGATTGAAACCGTGCATCTGGTAACCCAAAAACACAAATATGGTCATAAATGCATTTAACGGTCATTCTGATTTTAATGCCCGCTATAGGAGCACCCTACTACGGCCCTCTTTCACTCAGGGCCGTCCTGGGTGCTTTATGGACTGTTTGACAAGTGCTGGAGGAGGAAATAGAGCCGTGCACCTGGTGATTGAAACCGTGCACCTGGTGATTGAAAACGTGCATCTGGTAACCCAAAAATTCAAATATGGTCCTAAATGCATTTAAGGGTCATTCTGATATTAATGCCCGCTATGGAAACACCCTACTACGGCCCTCTCTCTGTCGGGGGCGACCTGAGTGCATTATGGACACTTTGACATTTCACGATGGATACTGATTGCTATACAAGCGGTAACCCAAAAATTAAAAGATTATGAATAAGAAGACACAGAGAGGCTTAAAAAGTTAAACTCTCTCTCATGGGATGAAGGGACATACAGGCCTAAAGGCCAAACACCCCTAACCAGGTTATATGCCTCTATCTGGGCATCAGAGGTCACAAACAGGCCTCAAGGCCTTATTTGACCTAACCGGTAAAATGACTTTTTCTGGGAATGAGAGGACACAGAGAGGCTTAAAAGGCTAAACTCTCTCTCATGGGATGAAGGGACATACAGGCCTAAAGGCCAAACACCCCTAACCAGGTTATATGCCTCTATCTGGGCATCAGAGGTCACAAACAGGCCTCAAGGCCTTATTTGACCTAACCGGTAAAATGACTTTTTCTGGGAATGAGAGGACACAGAGAGGCTTAAAAGGCTAAACTCTCTCTCATGGGATGAAGGGACATACAAGCCTAAAGGCCAAACACCACTAACCAGGTTATATGCCTCTATCTGGCCTCAAAACCTTATTTGACCTTTGTTGGACGCCATCTTGGGCTATATGCTGAAACACCAAAACGTGAATAAATCAAAAAGTACAAGTCCAATCTGGATGGGGTTTTTTTTTAACTAAAGGGCACACATAGACGATAATGTACATGTAATTAAAACCATTTTTGTATAAAAAATTTGAATAGAAAATCGTGTTTTAAGTTTTTGGAAAATAGTGAATGTTACAGGAAACATAGGTGCCTGTTAGGGCAATTTGTTTTTGACATGCT
>NW_022262352.1:52500-60000 GCF_002021735.2 Oncorhynchus kisutch | reverse complement strand
ACACAGAAACACACACACAGCAAGGATGGAGTGACAAAGTGCGGTGCTTAAAGACACACAAAGCCTACAATGGCATTTCCATATTCTCTAGGCCGTGCCGAGTTCAACAAGATGCCCCGCTTGACCGTAGCTCGCTCGGTCTAAGCACAGCGACCATTAGAAAAGTAGGCCCAAAATGAAGGCTGGCCCTCAATGTGATTTGTTTTTGGGTGACAGTGAGAGAACCGTTAAGGTGAGAAGCACAATTCGACCTCAGGAACGTACCTGAGGTCCTCCCGATCCGTGCAAGCCTAACGTTGACCGTGTGGCATTAACCCTTAATAGTTAAAAGAAGGTGTTTACTTCAAAGAGTTTGCATTGACTTCTCTCCCCATAGGAATACATTGCCTGCACCCCTAAATTCAACCTGAAGCCTATGTGGGTTATGAATGCCTTATGAACCTGTCTTCTATGACAGTCCATCAGACCACTATGAGGTCTACCTGTGCCAATTCTAAGCTTCCTGAAGCAAACGGAAGTGGTTAAATTAACCCAAAAGGTGTTTTGATGTACATAACCTTCAAAGGTGAAAATGACTACATTCAACCCTGTGTAGATCGTAGATCAGTCAATTCTTAACTTAAAGACTTAAAACTCAGGATTCTGTAAGTTTCTATGTCAATCAAGACATGTGTTTACTTATAGCTTCCTGTGCCAACCGGAAGTGCCTTTAATTGGGTCACACTGTCTGTTTTGAAGGGTTAGAAAAGTCACATCTCTCCAAAACTTCATATGTGTGACTAGGTAACCCTCATGAACTGTAAATCAGTCATTTCTCCCAACAGATGTCAAAGAAAAGCTTTCACATACACACACAGCAAGGATGGAGTGATAAAGTGCGGTGCTCAAAGACACAGAGAGCAGGCAATGGCATAAACATAATCTCTAGGCCGTGCCGAGTTCAACGAGATATCCCGCTTGACCGTAGCTCGCTCGGTCTAGGCGCAGCGACCATTAGAAAAGTAGGCCCAAAATGAAGCCTGCCCCACAACGTCATTTGCTTTTGGGTGACAGTGAGAGAACCGTTAGGGTGAGAAGCACAATTCGACCTCAGGTACGTTCCTAAGGTCCTCCCGATCTGTGCAAGCCTAACATTGACCGTGTGGCATTAACCCTTAATAGTTAAAAGAGGGTGTTTACTTCAAAGAGTTTGCATTGACTTCTCTCCCCATAGGAATACATTGCCTGCACCCCTAAATTCAACCTGAAGCCTATGTGGGTTATGAATGTCGTATGAACCTGTCTTCGATGACAGTCCATCAGGCCACTACGAGGTCTACCTGTGTTGATTCTAAGCTTCCTGGACCAACCGGAAGTGGTTAAAATCACCCTAAAAGTGTTTATCCATACCCTGCCTGCAGTTTGATAGACATAGTGCATTCAACCCTGTGTAAATCAGTCAATTCTTAACGTAAGGACTTAAAACTCAGGATTCTGTAAAAGCATACCCCAGTGAGGATATGTGTTGATTTATAGCTTCCTGTGCCAACCGGAAGTGTCATAATTGGTGTCTCTTGGGCTGTTTCGAGGGGTTAAAAAAGTCAGATCTTTCCAAAACTTCATATATGTGATTAGGCAACCCCCATGAACTGTAAATCAGTCATTTTTCCCATAAAATTTCAAAGGAAAAATAAATCACCCTAAAACACAACTTGGATGGAGGGACGTATTGGGGTGCGTAGAGACAGACAGTGACTGCAATAGTTAGCTTTGTTCGAGCTAAAAAAGAACCGTCAGACCTAGAGTTCCGAAACTTTAGAATCCTGTTCTAGACCTCCGGTCAATAGTGCATGGTGAGTTACGTGGCTCTAGAAGGTTCTCGGACCGAGAAACAGCCTCGTACATTTGCAATGACTTCAATTCATTTTGACCGTTACGAAAATGACGACATTTAGAAAAGTCTCAGAGACGCAAGGCTAGGTGCATTGAAACCGGCTCGGCCCATAGAGACAGATCCCAACGTTTCTGTCCGATAGCTCATTCAAGGACCCCGTAGCAAGGCATGGAAAAAAGTGGATTTTCAGCACCAATTAGGGTTTTACTCGGGCACCGAAGGACCTATCGAGCCGAAACTCGGGATTCGGGGTCGCCTCACATAGGCCTACACATAATGTCCGACCTGGACCCGCAGCTAGAACGTAACTATGTGTTTTACGTTTTTATTATGTTTTAAACCAAAGGCGCTGTGAATTATGGGCCTGCTCTGACATATGTGATAGTTGGCTTCTAAATGAGTAGGAAAAAGTGGGTTTGGTGTCAATTGATATCAGTTTGGTGTCATAATGACATCTAATTGACTGATGGACACTGACTTGCTAGTTGACTTTTGTACATTTGCAATGTGTTTAAACGGAGAGGGACCATCACCAAAATGGCATTCTGAAATCAACACAAAAAATGGCATCACCACAGTCTCCAGACTGTGCCGAGTTCAACGAGACGCCCCGCTTGACCGTAGCTCGTTCTGAGTGCAGCAACTTTGAAAAAAAGAAGGCCCAAAATGCATTTAACGGTCATTCTGATTTTAATGCCCGCTATGGAAACACCCTACTACGGCCCTCTCTCTGTCGGGGGCGACCTGAGTGCATTATGGACACTTTGAAATTTCACGATGGATACTGATTGTTGTGCACCCGGTAACCCAAAAATACAATATGGTCCTAAATGCATTTAACGGCATTCTGATTTTAATGCCCGCTATAGGAGCACCCTACTACGGCCCTCTTTCACTCAGGGCCGTCCTGGGTGCTTTATGGACTGTTAGACAAGTGCTGGAGGAGGAAATAGAGCCGTGCACCTGGTGATTGAAAACGTGCATCTGGTAACCCAAAAATACAAATATGGTCATAAATGCATTTAACGGTCATTCTGATTTTAATGCCCGCTATAGGAGCACCCTACTACGGCCCTCTTTCACTCAGGGCCGTCCTGGGTGCTTTATGGACTGTTAGACGAGTGCTGGAGGAGGAAATAGAGCCGTGCACCTGGTGATTGAAAACGTGCATCTGGTAACCCAAAAATACAAATATGGTCATAAATGCATTTAACGGTCATTCTGATTTTAATGCCCGCTATAGGAGCACCCTACTACGGCCCTCTTTCACTCAGGGCCGTCCTGGGTGCTTTATGGACTGTTAGACAAGTGCTGGAGGAGTAAATAGAGCCGTGCACCTGGTGATTGAAAACGTGCATCTGGTAACCCAAAAATTCAAATATGGTCCTAAATGCATTTAAGGGTCATTCTGATTTTAATGCCCGCTATAGGAGCACCCTACTACGGCCCTCTTTCACTCAGGGCCGACCTGGGTGCTTTATGGACTGTTAGCCAAGTGCTGGAGGAGGAAATAGACCCGTGCACCTGGTGATTGAAAACGTGCATCTGGTAACCCAAGAGGAAATAGACCCGTGCACCTGGTGATTGAAAACGTGCATCTGGTAACCCAAAAATTCAAATATGGTCCTAAATGCATTTAAGGGTCATTCTGATATTAATGCCCGCTATGGAAACACCCTACTACGGCCCTCTCTCTGTCAGGGGTGACCTGAGTGCATTATGGACACTTTGAAATTTCACGATGGATACTGATTGTTGTGCATCTGGTAACCCAAAAATTTAAAGATTGTGAATAAGAAGACACAGAGAGGCTTAAAAAGTTAAACTCTCTCTCATGGGATGAAGGGACATACAGGCCTAAAGGCCAAACACCCCTAACCAGGTTATAACCCAAAAGGTGTTTTGATGTACATAACCTTCAAAGGTGAAAATGACTACATTCAACCCTGTGTAGATCGTAGATCAGTCAATTCTTAACTTAAAGACTTAAAACTCAGGATTCTGTAAGTTTCTATGTCAATCAAGACATGTGTTTACTTATAGCTTCCTGTGCCAACCGGAAGTGCCTTTAATTGGGTCACACTGTCTGTTTTGAAGGGTTAGAAAAGTCACATCTCTCCAAAACTTCATATGTGTGACTAGGTAACCCTCATGAACTGTAAATCAGTCATTTCTCCCAACAGATGTCAAAGAAAAGCTTTCACATACACACACAGCAAGGATGGAGTGATAAAGTGCGGTGCTCAAAGACACAGAGAGCAGGCAATGGCATAAACATAATCTCTAGGCCGTGCCGAGTTCAACGAGATATCCCGCTTGACCGTAGCTCGCTCGGTCTAGGCGCAGCGACCATTAGAAAAGTAGGCCCAAAATGAAGCCTGCCCCACAACGTCATTTGCTTTTGGGTGACAGTGAGAGAACCGTTAGGGTGAGAAGCACAATTCGACCTCAGGTACGTTCCTAAGGTCCTCCCGATCCGTGCAAGCCTAACGTTGACCGTGTGGCATTAACCCTTAATAGTTAAAAGAGGGTGTTTACTTCAAAGAGTTTGCATTGACTTCTCTCCCCATAGGAATACATTGCCTGCACCCCTAAATTCAACCTGAAGCCTATGTGGGTTATGAATGTCGTATGAACCTGTCTTCGATGACAGTCCATCAGACCACTACGAGGTCTACCTGTGTTGATTCTAAGCTTCCTGGACCAACCGGAAGTGGTTAAAATCACCCTAAAAGTGTTTATCCATACCCTGCCTGCAGTTTGATAGACATAGTGCATTCAACCCTGTGTAAATCAGTCAATTCTTAACGTAAGGACTTAAAACTCAGGATTCTGTACAAGCATACCCCAGTGAGGATATGTGTTGATTTATAGCTTCCTGTGCCAACCGGAAGTGTCATAATTGGTGTCTCTTGGGCTGTTTCGAGGGGTTAAAAAAGTCAGATCTTTCCAAAACTTCATATATGTGATTAGGCAACCCCCATGAACTGTAAATCAGTCATTTTTCCCATAAAATTTCAAAGGAAAAATAAATCACCCTAAAACACAACTTGGATGGAGGGACGTATTGGGGTGCGTAGAGACAGACAGTGACTGCAATAGTTAGCTTTGTTCGAGCTAAAAAAGAACCATCAGACCTAGAGTTCCGAAACTTTAGAATCCTGTTCTAGACCTCCGGTCAATAGTGCGTGGTGAGTTACGTGGCTCTAGAAGGTTCTCGGACCGAGAAACAGCCTCGTACATTTGCAATGACTTCAATTCATTTTGACCGTTACGAAAATGACGACATTTAGAAAAGTCTCAGAAACGCAAGACTAGGTGCATTGCGACCGTCTCGTTTCATAGAGACGGACCCCAACGTTTCTGTCCGATAGCTCATTCAAGGACCCCGTAGCAAGTCATGGAAAAAAGTGGATTTTCAGCACCAATTAGGGTTTTGCTCGGACACCAAATGACCGATCGAGCCGAAACTTGGGATTCGGGGTCGCCTCAGCTAGGCCTACACATAACATAAGAAATGGACCCGCAGCTAGAACGTAACTACGTGTTTTATGTTTTTTTATGGTTTGAACCGAAGGCGTTGTGAATTTTGGGCCAGCTCTGAAGTATGTGATAGTTGGCTACTAAACGAGTTGGAAAAAGTGGGTTTGGTGTCAGTTTGTATCAGTTTGGTGTCAGAATGATATCTAATTGACTGACGGACGGTGACTTGCTGGTGACTCTTGTCCATTTGCAATATGTTTAAACAGTGAGGTACCATCACCAAAGTGACATTCTGAAATCAACCCTAACGAGCGACTGAGATTAACCAGAATCACTGCCCAGCCATCCCGAGTTCATCGGGCCAGTCAATTTCACATTCCTGCAGGATTTTTATAGCATGACAAATTCGTGATGGTACCTGCCCATTGAACCATATTGCAAATGCCCAGTGACTTTGCTAAAGTAAGAAAACATAAACAAATGGACATAATGAAATCACCATATTTTTATTTTTGGGTTACCAGTTGCACAACAATGCACGTACACTTGCAATATGATTCAACAGTGAAAAACATCACAAAATGGACATGATGAAGTCAACACAACGAGCGATGGAAAGGAGCAACTATCACTGCCAGGCCATCCTGTGTTCATAAGGCCAGTCAATTTCACATTCCTTGAGGATTTTTATAGCATGACAAATTCGTGATGGTACCTGCCCATTGAACCATATTGCAAATGCCAGTGACTTTGCTAAAGTAAGAAAACATAAACAAATGGACATAATGAAATCACAATATTTTTATTTTTGGGTTACCAGTTGCACAACAATGCACGTACACTTGCAATATGATTAAACAGTGAAAAAACATCACAAAATGGACATGATGAAGTCAACACAACGAGCGATGGAAAGGAGCAACTATCACTGCCAGGCCATCCTGTGTTCATAAGGCCAGTCAATTTCACATTCCTTGAGGATTTTTATAGCATGACAAATTCGTGATGGTACCTGCCCATTGAACCATATTGCAAATGCCAGTGACTTTGCAAAAATAAGAAAACATAAACAAATGGACATAATGAAATCACAATATTTTTATTTTTGGGTTACCAGTTGCACAACAATGCACGTACACTTGCAATATGATTAAACAGTGAAAAAACATCACAAAATGGACATGATGAAGTCAACACAATGAGCGATGGAAAGGAGCAACTATCACTGCCAGGCCATCCCGAGTTCATCTGGCCAGTGAATTTTGCATTTCTGCAGGATTTTTGAGCATGTCAAATTTCATATGGTAAATGCCCATTGAACCATATTGCAAATGCCCGTACACTTGCAATATGATTAAACAGTGAAAAAACATCACAAAATGGACATGATGAAGTCAACACAATGAGCGATGGAAAGGAGCAACTATCACTGCCAGGCCATCCCGAGTTCATCTGGCCAGTCAATTTTGCATTTCTGCAGGATTTTTGAGCATGTCAAATTTCATATGGTAAATGCCCATTGAACCATATTGCAAATGCCCGTACACTTGCAATATGATTAAACAGTGAAAAAACATCACAAAATGGACATGATGAAGTCAACACAATGAGCGATGGAAAGGAGCAACTATCACTGCCAGGCCATCCCGAGTTCATCTGGCCAGTCAATTTTGCATTTCTGCAGGATTTTTGAGCATGTCAAATTTCATATGGTAAATGCCCATTGAACCATATTGCAAATGCCCGTACACTTGCAATATGATTAAACAGCGAAAAAACATCACAAAATGGACATGATGAAGTCAACACAATGAGCGATGGAAAGGAGCAACTATCACTGCCAGGCCATCCCGAGTTCATCTGGCCAGTCAATTTTGCATTTCTGCAGGATTTTTGAGCATGTCAAATTTCATATGGTAAATGCCCATTGAACCATATTGCAAATGCCCGTACACTTGCAATATGATTAAACAGTGAAAAAACATCACAAAATGGACATGATGAAGTCAACACAATGAGCGATGGAAAGGAGCAACTATCACTGCCAGGCCATCTCGAGTTCATCTGGCCAGTCAATTTTGCATTTCTGCAGGATTTTTGAGCATGTCAAATTTCATATGGTAAATGCCCATTGAACCATATTG
>NW_022262352.1:0-45000 GCF_002021735.2 Oncorhynchus kisutch | reverse complement strand
CCGGCGGCAAATGTCCGAATTACCATGGTTCCGAGGGGCTCACATCCCTCAAAAGTACCCAGTACTTATTTTCTATTCGGCCTGATCAGTTTGGCACCACCCCCGTCTCTCTAGGACATGGAAGTCTTGTTGTCAAAAACCAGGTTTCTGATTTCGCGCCGGTACCTGTCTGGTCGACCCACCCCCGAGTGTGTCATTGACGATCAGGCCAATTTATCGATATAATCCCGGAACCGCACAGGGTGTATGTCCGCCCCGAAATTGGGGGTAAAATTCGGTTAAACACAAAACGTGAATAAATCAGAAAGTACACATCCAATCTGGATGGGGGTTTTTTAAAACGAAAGGGCACATATAGACGAGCATTTACATTTAATTAAAACCGTTTTTGTATAAAACATTTTAATAGAAAATCGTGTTTTAAGTTTTGGGAAAAAAGTGAATGTTACAGGAAACATAGGTGCCTATGGATGCGAAATGTTTTTGATATGCTGCAATTGTTGCCCATCACGAGAGAGGGTATGAGACGAAATTTGGGACCTCTAGCCCTTCGGGAAGTATTTTTAATCATTTTTTGAAAATTACAGAAATTGGTCGGGAAAATGGCAGAGTCCACACTTTTCAAAGCCGTGCACCTGGTGATTGAAAACGTGCATCTGGTAACCCAAAAATTCAAATATGGTTCTAAATACACTTGCAGGTGTTCCAGACATCCATGCCCGCTATGGGAGCACCCTACTACGGCCCTCTATCAATGGGGGCCCGTCCTGAGTGCTTTATTTACTGTTTAAAATTTCACGATGGATACTGATTGCTATACAAGCGGTAACCCAAAAACACAAATATGGTCATAAATGCATTTAACGGTCATTCTGATTTTAATGCCCGCTATAGGAGCACCCTACTACGGCCCTCTTTCACTCAGGGCCGTCCTGGGTGCTTTATGGACTGTTTGACAAGTGCTGGAGGAGGAAATAGAGCCGTGCACCTGGTGATTGAAACCGTGCATCTGGTAACCCAAAAACACAAATATGGTCATAAATGCATTTAACGGTCATTCTGATTTTAATGCCCGCTATAGGAGCACCCTACTACGGCCCTCTTTCACTCAGGGCCGTCCTGGGTGCTTTATGGACTGTTTGACAAGTGCTGGAGGAGGAAATAGAGCCGTGCACCTGGTGATTGAAACCGTGCACCTGGTGATTGAAAACGTGCATCTGGTAACCCAAAAATTCAAATATGGTCCTAAATGCATTTAAGGGTCATTCTGATATTAATGCCCGCTATGGAAACACCCTACTACGGCCCTCTCTCTGTCGGGGGCGACCTGAGTGCATTATGGACACTTTGAAATTTCACGATGGATACTGATTGCTATACAAGCGGTAACCCAAAAACACAAATATGGTCATAAATGCATTTAACGGTCATTCTGATTTTAATGCCCGCTATAGGAGCACCCTACTACGGCCCTCTTTCACTCAGGGCCGTCCTGGGTGCTTTATGGACTGTTTGACAAGTGCTGGAGGAGGAAATAGAGCCGTGCACCTGGTGATTGAAACCGTGCATCTGGTAACCCAAAAACACAAATATGGTCATAAATGCATTTAACGGTCATTCTGATTTTAATGCCCGCTATAGGAGCACCCTACTACGGCCCTCTTTCACTCAGGGCCGTCCTGGGTGCTTTATGGACTGTTTGACAAGTGCTGGAGGAGGAAATAGAGCCGTGCACCTGGTGATTGAAACCGTGCACCTGGTGATTGAAAACGTGCATCTGGTAACCCAAAAATTCAAATATGGTCCTAAATGCATTTAAGGGTCATTCTGATATTAATGCCCGCTATGGAAACACCCTACTACGGCCCTCTCTCTGTCGGGGGCGACCTGAGTGCATTATGGACACTTTGAAATTTCACGATGGATACTGATTGCTATACAAGCGGTAACCCAAAAACACAAATATGGTCATAAATGCATTTAACGGTCATTCTGATTTTAATGCCCGCTATAGGAGCACCCTACTACGGCCCTCTTTCACTCAGGGCCGTCCTGGGTGCTTTATGGACTGTTTGACAAGTGCTGGAGGAGGAAATAGAGCCGTGCACCTGGTGATTGAAACCGTGCATCTGGTAACCCAAAAACACAAATATGGTCATAAATGCATTTAACGGTCATTCTGATTTTAATGCCCGCTATAGGAGCACCCTACTACGGCCCTCTTTCACTCAGGGCCGTCCTGGGTGCTTTATGGACTGTTTGACAAGTGCTGGAGGAGGAAATAGAGCCGTGCACCTGGTGATTGAAACCGTGCACCTGGTGATTGAAAACGTGCATCTGGTAACCCAAAAATTCAAATATGGTCCTAAATGCATTTAAGGGTCATTCTGATATTAATGCCCGCTATGGAAACACCCTACTACGGCCCTCTCTCTGTCGGGGGCGACCTGAGTGCATTATGGACACTTTGAAATTTCACGATGGATACTGATTGCTATACAAGCGGTAACCCAAAAACACAAATATGGTCATAAATGCATTTAACGGTCATTCTGATTTTAATGCCCGCTATAGGAGCACCCTACTACGGCCCTCTTTCACTCAGGGCCGTCCTGGGTGCTTTATGGACTGTTTGACAAGTGCTGGAGGAGGAAATAGAGCCGTGCACCTGGTGATTGAAACCGTGCATCTGGTAACCCAAAAACACAAATATGGTCATAAATGCATTTAACGGTCATTCTGATTTTAATGCCCGCTATAGGAGCACCCTACTACGGCCCTCTTTCACTCAGGGCCGTCCTGGGTGCTTTATGGACTGTTTGACAAGTGCTGGAGGAGGAAATAGAGCCGTGCACCTGGTGATTGAAACCGTGCACCTGGTGATTGAAAACGTGCATCTGGTAACCCAAAAATTCAAATATGGTCCTAAATGCATTTAAGGGTCATTCTGATATTAATGCCCGCTATGGAAACACCCTACTACGGCCCTCTCTCTGTCGGGGGCGACCTGAGTGCATTATGGACACTTTGAAATTTCACGATGGATACTGATTGCTATACAAGCGGTAACCCAAAAACACAAATATGGTCATAAATGCATTTAACGGTCATTCTGATTTTAATGCCCGCTATAGGAGCACCCTACTACGGCCCTCTTTCACTCAGGGCCGTCCTGGGTGCTTTATGGACTGTTTGACAAGTGCTGGAGGAGGAAATAGAGCCGTGCACCTGGTGATTGAAACCGTGCATCTGGTAACCCAAAAACACAAATATGGTCATAAATGCATTTAACGGTCATTCTGATTTTAATGCCCGCTATAGGAGCACCCTACTACGGCCCTCTTTCACTCAGGGCCGTCCTGGGTGCTTTATGGACTGTTTGACAAGTGCTGGAGGAGGAAATAGAGCCGTGCACCTGGTGATTGAAACCGTGCACCTGGTGATTGAAAACGTGCATCTGGTAACCCAAAAATTCAAATATGGTCCTAAATGCATTTAAGGGTCATTCTGATATTAATGCCCGCTATGGAAACACCCTACTACGGCCCTCTCTCTGTCGGGGGCGACCTGAGTGCATTATGGACACTTTGAAATTTCACGATGGATACTGATTGCTATACAAGCGGTAACCCAAAAACACAAATATGGTCATAAATGCATTTAACGGTCATTCTGATTTTAATGCCCGCTATAGGAGCACCCTACTACGGCCCTCTTTCACTCAGGGCCGTCCTGGGTGCTTTATGGACTGTTTGACAAGTGCTGGAGGAGGAAATAGAGCCGTGCACCTGGTGATTGAAACCGTGCATCTGGTAACCCAAAAACACAAATATGGTCATAAATGCATTTAACGGTCATTCTGATTTTAATGCCCGCTATAGGAGCACCCTACTACGGCCCTCTTTCACTCAGGGCCGTCCTGGGTGCTTTATGGACTGTTTGACAAGTGCTGGAGGAGGAAATAGAGCCGTGCACCTGGTGATTGAAACCGTGCATCTGGTAACCCAAAAACACAAATATGGTCATAAATGCATTTAACGGTCATTCTGATTTTAATGCCCGCTATAGGAGCACCCTACTACGGCCCTCTTTCACTCAGGGCCGTCCTGGGTGCTTTATGGACTGTTTGACAAGTGCTGGAGGAGGAAATAGAGCCGTGCACCTGGTGATTGAAACCGTGCACCTGGTGATTGAAAACGTGCATCTGGTAACCCAAAAATTCAAATATGGTCCTAAATGCATTTAAGGGTCATTCTGATATTAATGCCCGCTATGGAAACACCCTACTACGGCCCTCTCTCTGTCGGGGGCGACCTGAGTGCATTATGGACACTTTGAAATTTCACGATGGATACTGATTGCTATACAAGCGGTAACCCAAAAACACAAATATGGTCATAAATGCATTTAACGGTCATTCTGATTTTAATGCCCGCTATAGGAGCACCCTACTACGGCCCTCTTTCACTCAGGGCCGTCCTGGGTGCTTTATGGACTGTTTGACAAGTGCTGGAGGAGGAAATAGAGCCGTGCACCTGGTGATTGAAACCGTGCATCTGGTAACCCAAAAACACAAATATGGTCATAAATGCATTTAACGGTCATTCTGATTTTAATGCCCGCTATAGGAGCACCCTACTACGGCCCTCTTTCACTCAGGGCCGTCCTGGGTGCTTTATGGACTGTTTGACAAGTGCTGGAGGAGGAAATAGAGCCGTGCACCTGGTGATTGAAACCGTGCACCTGGTGATTGAAAACGTGCATCTGGTAACCCAAAAATTCAAATATGGTCCTAAATGCATTTAAGGGTCATTCTGATATTAATGCCCGCTATGGAAACACCCTACTACGGCCCTCTCTCTGTCGGGGGCGACCTGAGTGCATTATGGACACTTTGAAATTTCACGATGGATACTGATTGCTATACAAGCGGTAACCCAAAAACACAAATATGGTCATAAATGCATTTAACGGTCATTCTGATTTTAATGCCCGCTATAGGAGCACCCTACTACGGCCCTCTTTCACTCAGGGCCGTCCTGGGTGCTTTATGGACTGTTTGACAAGTGCTGGAGGAGGAAATAGAGCCGTGCACCTGGTGATTGAAACCGTGCATCTGGTAACCCAAAAACACAAATATGGTCATAAATGCATTTAACGGTCATTCTGATTTTAATGCCCGCTATAGGAGCACCCTACTACGGCCCTCTTTCACTCAGGGCCGTCCTGGGTGCTTTATGGACTGTTTGACAAGTGCTGGAGGAGGAAATAGAGCCGTGCACCTGGTGATTGAAACCGTGCACCTGGTGATTGAAAACGTGCATCTGGTAACCCAAAAATTCAAATATGGTCCTAAATGCATTTAAGGGTCATTCTGATATTAATGCCCGCTATGGAAACACCCTACTACGGCCCTCTCTCTGTCGGGGGCGACCTGAGTGCATTATGGACACTTTGAAATTTCACGATGGATACTGATTGCTATACAAGCGGTAACCCAAAAACACAAATATGGTCATAAATGCATTTAACGGTCATTCTGATTTTAATGCCCGCTATAGGAGCACCCTACTACGGCCCTCTTTCACTCAGGGCCGTCCTGGGTGCTTTATGGACTGTTTGACAAGTGCTGGAGGAGGAAATAGAGCCGTGCACCTGGTGATTGAAACCGTGCACCTGGTGATTGAAAACGTGCATCTGGTAACCCAAAATTCAAATATGGTCCTAAATGCATTTAAGGGTCATTCTGATATTAATGCCCGCTATGGAAACACCCTACTACGGCCCTCTCTCTGTCGGGGGCGACCTGAGTGCATTATGGACACTTTGAAATTTCACGATGGATACTGATTGCTATACAAGCGGTAACCCAAAAACACAAATATGGTCATAAATGCATTTAACGGTCATTCTGATTTTAATGCCCGCTATAGGAGCACCCTACTACGGCCCTCTTTCACTCAGGGCCGTCCTGGGTGCTTTATGGACTGTTTGACAAGTGCTGGAGGAGGAAATAGAGCCGTGCACCTGGTGATTGAAACCGTGCATCTGGTAACCCAAAAACACAAATATGGTCATAAATGCATTTAACGGTCATTCTGATTTTAATGCCCGCTATAGGAGCACCCTACTACGGCCCTCTTTCACTCAGGGCCGTCCTGGGTGCTTTATGGACTGTTTGACAAGTGCTGGAGGAGGAAATAGAGCCGTGCACCTGGTGATTGAAACCGTGCACCTGGTGATTGAAAACGTGCATCTGGTAACCCAAAAATTCAAATATGGTCCTAAATGCATTTAAGGGTCATTCTGATATTAATGCCCGCTATGGAAACACCCTACTACGGCCCTCTCTCTGTCGGGGGCGACCTGAGTGCATTATGGACACTTTGAAATTTCACGATGGATACTGATTGCTATACAAGCGGTAACCCAAAAACACAAATATGGTCATAAATGCATTTAACGGTCATTCTGATTTTAATGCCCGCTATAGGAGCACCCTACTACGGCCCTCTTTCACTCAGGGCCGTCCTGGGTGCTTTATGGACTGTTTGACAAGTGCTGGAGGAGGAAATAGAGCCGTGCACCTGGTGATTGAAACCGTGCATCTGGTAACCCAAAAACACAAATATGGTCATAAATGCATTTAACGGTCATTCTGATTTTAATGCCCGCTATAGGAGCACCCTACTACGGCCCTCTTTCACTCAGGGCCGTCCTGGGTGCTTTATGGACTGTTTGACAAGTGCTGGAGGAGGAAATAGAGCCGTGCACCTGGTGATTGAAACCGTGCACCTGGTGATTGAAAACGTGCATCTGGTAACCCAAAAATTCAAATATGGTCCTAAATGCATTTAAGGGTCATTCTGATATTAATGCCCGCTATGGAAACACCCTACTACGGCCCTCTCTCTGTCGGGGGCGACCTGAGTGCATTATGGACACTTTGAAATTTCACGATGGATACTGATTGCTATACAAGCGGTAACCCAAAAACACAAATATGGTCATAAATGCATTTAACGGTCATTCTGATTTTAATGCCCGCTATAGGAGCACCCTACTACGGCCCTCTTTCACTCAGGGCCGTCCTGGGTGCTTTATGGACTGTTTGACAAGTGCTGGAGGAGGAAATAGAGCCGTGCACCTGGTGATTGAAACCGTGCATCTGGTAACCCAAAAACACAAATATGGTCATAAATGCATTTAACGGTCATTCTGATTTTAATGCCCGCTATAGGAGCACCCTACTACGGCCCTCTTTCACTCAGGGCCGTCCTGGGTGCTTTATGGACTGTTTGACAAGTGCTGGAGGAGGAAATAGAGCCGTGCACCTGGTGATTGAAACCGTGCACCTGGTGATTGAAAACGTGCATCTGGTAACCCAAAAATTCAAATATGGTCCTAAATGCATTTAAGGGTCATTCTGATATTAATGCCCGCTATGGAAACACCCTACTACGGCCCTCTCTCTGTCGGGGGCGACCTGAGTGCATTATGGACACTTTGAAATTTCACGATGGATACTGATTGCTATACAAGCGGTAACCCAAAAACACAAATATGGTCATAAATGCATTTAACGGTCATTCTGATTTTAATGCCCGCTATAGGAGCACCCTACTACGGCCCTCTTTCACTCAGGGCCGTCCTGGGTGCTTTATGGACTGTTTGACAAGTGCTGGAGGAGGAAATAGAGCCGTGCACCTGGTGATTGAAACCGTGCATCTGGTAACCCAAAAACACAAATATGGTCATAAATGCATTTAACGGTCATTCTGATTTTAATGCCCGCTATAGGAGCACCCTACTACGGCCCTCTTTCACTCAGGGCCGTCCTGGGTGCTTTATGGACTGTTTGACAAGTGCTGGAGGAGGAAATAGAGCCGTGCACCTGGTGATTGAAACCGTGCACCTGGTGATTGAAAACGTGCATCTGGTAACCCAAAAATTCAAATATGGTCCTAAATGCATTTAAGGGTCATTCTGATATTAATGCCCGCTATGGAAACACCCTACTACGGCCCTCTCTCTGTCGGGGGCGACCTGAGTGCATTATGGACACTTTGAAATTTCACGATGGATACTGATTGCTATACAAGCGGTAACCCAAAAACACAAATATGGTCATAAATGCATTTAACGGTCATTCTGATTTTAATGCCCGCTATAGGAGCACCCTACTACGGCCCTCTTTCACTCAGGGCCGTCCTGGGTGCTTTATGGACTGTTTGACAAGTGCTGGAGGAGGAAATAGAGCCGTGCACCTGGTGATTGAAACCGTGCATCTGGTAACCCAAAAACACAAATATGGTCATAAATGCATTTAACGGTCATTCTGATTTTAATGCCCGCTATAGGAGCACCCTACTACGGCCCTCTTTCACTCAGGGCCGTCCTGGGTGCTTTATGGACTGTTTGACAAGTGCTGGAGGAGGAAATAGAGCCGTGCACCTGGTGATTGAAACCGTGCACCTGGTGATTGAAAACGTGCATCTGGTAACCCAAAAATTCAAATATGGTCCTAAATGCATTTAAGGGTCATTCTGATATTAATGCCCGCTATGGAAACACCCTACTACGGCCCTCTCTCTGTCGGGGGCGACCTGAGTGCATTATGGACACTTTGAAATTTCACGATGGATACTGATTGCTATACAAGCGGTAACCCAAAAACACAAATATGGTCATAAATGCATTTAACGGTCATTCTGATTTTAATGCCCGCTATAGGAGCACCCTACTACGGCCCTCTTTCACTCAGGGCCGTCCTGGGTGCTTTATGGACTGTTTGACAAGTGCTGGAGGAGGAAATAGAGCCGTGCACCTGGTGATTGAAACCGTGCATCTGGTAACCCAAAAACACAAATATGGTCATAAATGCATTAACGGTCATTCTGATTTTAATGCCCGCTATAGGAGCACCCTACTACGGCCCTCTTTCACTCAGGGCCGTCCTGGGTGCTTTATGGACTGTTTGACAAGTGCTGGAGGAGGAAATAGAGCCGTGCACCTGGTGATTGAAACCGTGCACCTGGTGATTGAAAACGTGCATCTGGTAACCCAAAAATTCAAATATGGTCCTAAATGCATTTAAGGGTCATTCTGATATTAATGCCCGCTA
This sequence comes from Oncorhynchus kisutch, assembly GCF_002021735.2. Taxonomy (NCBI): domain Eukaryota; kingdom Metazoa; phylum Chordata; class Actinopteri; order Salmoniformes; family Salmonidae; genus Oncorhynchus; species Oncorhynchus kisutch. The sequence continues at coordinate 35,876 of NW_022262352.1, read as the reverse complement.
TGGAAACACCCTACTACGGCCCTCTCTCTGTCGGGGGCGACCTGAGTGCATTATGGACACTTTGAAATTTCACGATGGATACTGATTGCTATACAAGCGGTAACCCAAAAACACAAATATGGTCATAAATGCATTTAACGGTCATTCTGATTTTAATGCCCGCTATAGGAGCACCCTACTACGGCCCTCTTTCACTCAGGGCCGTCCTGGGTGCTTTATGGACTGTTTGACAAGTGCTGGAGGAGGAAATAGAGCCGTGCACCTGGTGATTGAAACCGTGCATCTGGTAACCCAAAAACACAAATATGGTCATAAATGCATTTAACGGTCATTCTGATTTTAATGCCCGCTATAGGAGCACCCTACTACGGCCCTCTTTCACTCAGGGCCGTCCTGGGTGCTTTATGGACTGTTTGACAAGTGCTGGAGGAGGAAATAGAGCCGTGCACCTGGTGATTGAAACCGTGCACCTGGTGATTGAAAACGTGCATCTGGTAACCCAAAAATTCAAATATGGTCCTAAATGCATTTAAGGGTCATTCTGATATTAATGCCCGCTATGGAAACACCCTACTACGGCCCTCTCTCTGTCGGGGGCGACCTGAGTGCATTATGGACACTTTGAAATTTCACGATGGATACTGATTGCTATACAAGCGGTAACCAAAAACACAAATATGGTCATAAATGCATTTAACGGTCATTCTGATTTTAATGCCCGCTATAGGAGCACCCTACTACGGCCCTCTTTCACTCAGGGCCGTCCTGGGTGCTTTATGGACTGTTTGACAAGTGCTGGAGGAGGAAATAGAGCCGTGCACCTGGTGATTGAAACCGTGCATCTGGTAACCCAAAAACACAAATATGGTCATAAATGCATTTAACGGTCATTCTGATTTTAATGCCCGCTATAGGAGCACCCTACTACGGCCCTCTTTCACTCAGGGCCGTCCTGGGTGCTTTATGGACTGTTTGACAAGTGCTGGAGGAGGAAATAGAGCGTGCACCTGGTGATTGAAACCGTGCACCTGGTGATTGAAAACGTGCATCTGGTAACCCAAAAATTCAAATATGGTCCTAAATGCATTTAAGGGTCATTCTGATATTAATGCCCGCTATGGAAACACCCTACTACGGCCCTCTCTCTGTCGGGGCGACCTGAGTGCATTATGGACACTTTGAAATTTCACGATGGATACTGATTGCTATACAAGCGGTAACCCAAAAACACAAATATGGTCATAATGCATTTAACGGTCATTCTGATTTTAATGCCCGCTATAGGAGCAACCCTACTACGGCCCTCTTTCACTCAGGCCGTCCTGGGTGCTTTATGGACTGTTTGACAAGTGCTGGAGGAGGAAATAGAGCCGTGCACCTGGTGATTGAAACCGTGCATCTGGTAACCCAAAAACACAAATATGGTCATAAATGCATTAACGGTCATTCTGATTTTAATGCCCGCTATAGGAGCACCCTACTACGGCCCTCTTTCACTCAGGGCCGTCCTGGGTGCTTTATGGACTGTTTGACAAGTGCTGGAGGAGGAAATAGAGCCGTGCACCTGGTGATTGAAACCGTGCACCTGGGATTGAAAACGTGCCATCTGGTAACCCAAAAATTCAAATATGGTCCTAAATGCATTTAAGGGTCATTCTGATATTAATGCCCGCTATGGAAACACCCTACTACGGCCCTCTCTCTGTCGGGGGCGACCTGAGTGCATTATGGACACTTTGAAATTTCACGATGGATACTGATTGCTATACAAGCGGTAACCCAAAAACACAAATATGGTCATAAATGCATTTAAACGGTCATTCTGATTTTAATGCCCGCTATAGGAGCACCCTACTACGGCCCTCTTTCACTCAGGGCCGTCCTGGGTGCTTTATGGACTGTTTGACAAGTGCTGGAGGAGGAAATAGAGCCGTGCACCTGGTGATTGAAACCGTGCATCTGGTAACCCAAAAACACAAATATGGTCATAAATGCATTTAACGGTCATTCTGATTTTAATGCCCGCTATAGGGAGCACCCTACTACGGCCCTCTTTCACTCAGGGCCGTCCTGGGTGCTTTATGGACTGTTTGACAAGTGCTGGAGGAGGAAATAGAGCCGTGCACCTGGTGATTGAAAACCGTGCATCTGGTAACCCAAAAACACAAATATGGTCATAAATGCATTTAACGGTCATTCTGATTTTAATGCCCGCTATAGGAGCACCCTACTACGGCCCTCTTTCACTCAGGGCCGTCCTGGGTGCTTTATGGACTGTTTGACAAGTGCTGGAGGAGGAAATAGAGCCGTGCACCTGGTGATTGAAACCGTGCACCTGGTGATTGAAAACGTGCATCTGGTAACCCAAAAATTCAAATATGGTCCTAAATGCATTTAAGGGTCATTCTGATATTAATGCCCGCTATGGAAACACCCTACTACGGCCCTCTCTCTGTCGGGGCGACCTGAGTGCATTATGGACACTTTGAAAATTTCACGATGGATACTGATTGCTATACAGCGGTAACCCAAAACACAAATATGGTCATAAATGCATTTAACTGTCATTCTGATTTTAATGCCCGCTATAGGAGCACCCTACTACGGGCCCTCTTTCACTCAGGGCCGTCCTGGGTGCTTTATGGACTGTTTGACAAGTGCTGGAGGAGGAAATAGAGCCGTGCACCTGTGATTGAAACCGTGCATCTGGTAACCCAAAACACAAATATGGTCATAAATGCATTTAACGGTCATTCTGATTTTAATGCCCGCTATAGGAGCACCCTACTACGGCCCTCTTTCACTCAGGGCCGTCCTGGGTGCTTTATGGACTGTTTGACAAGTGCTGGAGGAGGAAATAGAAGCCGTGCACCTGGTGATTGAAACCGTGCACCTGGTGATTGAAAACGTGCATCTGGTAACCCAAAAATTCAAATATGGTCCTAAATGCATTTAAGGGTCATTCTGATATTAATGCCCGCTATGGAAACACCCTACTACGGCCCTCTCTCTGTCGGGGGCGACCTGAGTGCATTATGGACACTTTGAAATTTCACGATGGATACTGATTGCTATACAAGCGGTAACCCAAAAACACAAATATGGTCATAAATGCATTTAACGGTCATTCTGATTTTAATGCCCGCTATAGGAGCACCCTACTACGGCCCTCTTTCACTCAGGGCCGTCCTGGGTGCTTTATGGACTGTTTGACAAGTGCTGGAGGAGGAAATAGAGCCGTGCACCTGGTGATTGAAACCGTGCATCTGGTAACCCAAAACACAAATATGGTCATAAATGCATTTAACGGTCATTCTGATTTTAATGCCCGCTATAGGAGCACCCTACTACGGCCCTCTTTCACTCAGGGCCGTCCTGGGTGCTTTATGGACTGTTTGACAAGTGCTGGAGGAGGAAATAGAGCCGTGCACCTGGTGATTGAAACCGTGCACCTGGTGATTGAAAACGTGCATCTGGTAACCCAAAAATTCAAATATGGTCCTAAATGCATTTAAGGGTCATTCTGATATTAATGCCCGCTATGGAAACACCCTACTACGGCCCTCTCTCTGTCGGGGGCGACCTGAGTGCATTATGGACACTTTGAAATTTCACGATGGATACTGATTGCTATACAAGCGGTAACCCAAAAACACAAATATGGTCATAAATGCATTTAACGGTCATTCTGATTTTAATGCCCGCTATAGGAGCACCCTACTACGGCCCTCTTTCACTCAGGGCCGTCCTGGGTGCTTTATGGACTGTTTGACAAGTGCTGGAGGAGGAAATAGAGCCGTGCACCTGGTGATTGAAACCGTGCATCTGGTAACCCAAAAACACAAATATGGTCATAAATGCATTTAACGGTCATTCTGATTTTAATGCCCGCTATAGGAGCACCCTACTACGGCCCTCTTTCACTCAGGGCCGTCCTGGGTGCTTTATGGACTGTTTGACAAGTGCTGGAGGAGGAAATAGAGCCGTGCACCTGGTGATTGAAACCGTGCACCTGGTGATTGAAAACGTGCATCTGGTAACCCAAAAATTCAAATATGGTCCTAAATGCATTTAAGGGTCATTCTGATATTAATGCCCGCTATGGAAACACCCTACTACGGCCCTCTCTCTGTCGGGGGCGACCTGAGTGCATTATGGACACTTTGAAATTTCACGATGGATACTGATTGCTATACAAGCGGTAACCCAAAAACACAAATATGGTCATAAATGCATTTAACGGTCATTCTGATTTTAATGCCCGCTATAGGAGCACCCTACTACGGCCCTCTTTCACTCAGGGCCGTCCTGGGTGCTTTATGGACTGTTTGACAAGTGCTGGAGGAGGAAATAGAGCCGTGCACCTGGTGATTGAAACCGTGCACCTGGTGATTGAAAACGTGCATCTGGTAACCCAAAAATTCAAATATGGTCCTAAATGCATTTAAGGGTCATTCTGATATTAATGCCCGCTATGGAAACACCCTACTACGGCCCTCTCTCTGTCGGGGGCGACCTGAGTGCATTATGGACACTTTGAAATTTCACGATGGATACTGATTGCTATACAAGCGGTAACCCAAAAACACAAATATGGTCATAAATGCATTTAACGGTCATTCTGATTTTAATGCCCGCTATAGGAGCACCCTACTACGGCCCTCTTTCACTCAGGGCCGTCCTGGGTGCTTTATGGACTGTTTGACAAGTGCTGGAGGAGGAAATAGAGCCGTGCACCTGGTGATTGAAACCGTGCATCTGGTAACCCAAAAACACAAATATGGTCATAAATGCATTTAACGGTCATTCTGATTTTAATGCCCGCTATAGGAGCACCCTACTACGGCCCTCTTTCACTCAGGGCCGTCCTGGGTGCTTTATGGACTGTTTGACAAGTGCTGGAGGAGGAAATAGAGCCGTGCACCTGGTGATTGAAACCGTGCATCTGGTAACCCAAAAACACAAATATGGTCATAAATGCATTTAACGGTCATTCTGATTTTAATGCCCGCTATAGGAGCACCCTACTACGGCCCTCTTTCACTCAGGGCCGTCCTGGGTGCTTTATGGACTGTTTGACAAGTGCTGGAGGAGGAAATAGAGCCGTGCACCTGGTGATTGAAACCGTGCACCTGGTGATTGAAAACGTGCATCTGGTAACCCAAAAATTCAAATATGGTCCTAAATGCATTTAAGGGTCATTCTGATATTAATGCCCGCTATGGAAACACCCTACTACGGCCCTCTCTCTGTCGGGGGCGACCTGAGTGCATTATGGACACTTTGAAATTTCACGATGGATACTGATTGCTATACAAGCGGTAACCCAAAAACACAAATATGGTCATAAATGCATTTAACGGTCATTCTGATTTTAATGCCCGCTATAGGAGCACCCTACTACGGCCCTCTTTCACTCAGGGCCGTCCTGGGTGCTTTATGGACTGTTTGACAAGTGCTGGAGGAGGAAATAGAGCCGTGCACCTGGTGATTGAAACCGTGCATCTGGTAACCCAAAAACACAAATATGGTCATAAATGCATTTAACGGTCATTCTGATTTTAATGCCCGCTATAGGAGCACCCTACTACGGCCCTCTTTCACTCAGGGCCGTCCTGGGTGCTTTATGGACTGTTTGACAAGTGCTGGAGGAGGAAATAGAGCCGTGCACCTGGTGATTGAAACCGTGCATCTGGTAACCCAAAAACACAAATATGGTCATAAATGCATTTAACGGTCATTCTGATTTTAATGCCCGCTATAGGAGCACCCTACTACGGCCCTCTTTCACTCAGGGCCGTCCTGGGTGCTTTATGGACTGTTTGACAAGTGCTGGAGGAGGAAATAGAGCCGTGCACCTGGTGATTGAAACCGTGCATCTGGTAACCCAAAAACACAAATATGGTCATAAATGCATTTAACGGTCATTCTGATTTTAATGCCCGCTATAGGAGCACCCTACTACGGCCCTCTTTCACTCAGGGCCGTCCTGGGTGCTTTATGGACTGTTTGACAAGTGCTGGAGGAGGAAATAGAGCCGTGCACCTGGTGATTGAAACCGTGCATCTGGTAACCCAAAAACACAAATATGGTCATAAATGCATTTAACGGTCATTCTGATTTTAATGCCCGCTATAGGAGCACCCTACTACGGCCCTCTTTCACTCAGGGCCGTCCTGGGTGCTTTATGGACTGTTTGACAAGTGCTGGAGGAGGAAATAGAGCCGTGCACCTGGTGATTGAAACCGTGCACCTGGTGATTGAAAACGTGCATCTGGTAACCCAAAAATTCAAATATGGTCCTAAATGCATTTAAGGGTCATTCTGATATTAATGCCCGCTATGGAAACACCCTACTACGGCCCTCTCTCTGTCGGGGGCGACCTGAGTGCATTATGGACACTTTGAAATTTCACGATGGATACTGATTGCTATACAAGCGGTAACCCAAAAACACAAATATGGTCATAAATGCATTTAACGGTCATTCTGATTTTAATGCCCGCTATAGGAGCACCCTACTACGGCCCTCTTTCACTCAGGGCCGTCCTGGGTGCTTTATGGACTGTTTGACAAGTGCTGGAGGAGGAAATAGAGCCGTGCACCTGGTGATTGAAACCGTGCACCTGGTGATTGAAAACGTGCATCTGGTAACCCAAAAATTCAAATATGGTCCTAAATGCATTTAAGGGTCATTCTGATATTAATGCCCGCTATGGAAACACCCTACTACGGCCCTCTCTCTGTCGGGGGCGACCTGAGTGCATTATGGACACTTTGAAATTTCACGATGGATACTGATTGCTATACAAGCGGTAACCCAAAAACACAAATATGGTCATAAATGCATTTAACGGTCATTCTGATTTTAATGCCCGCTATAGGAGCACCCTACTACGGCCCTCTTTCACTCAGGGCCGTCCTGGGTGCTTTATGGACTGTTTGACAAGTGCTGGAGGAGGAAATAGAGCCGTGCACCTGGTGATTGAAACCGTGCATCTGGTAACCCAAAAACACAAATATGGTCATAAATGCATTTAACGGTCATTCTGATTTTAATGCCCGCTATAGGAGCACCCTACTACGGCCCTCTTTCACTCAGGGCCGTCCTGGGTGCTTTATGGACTGTTTGACAAGTGCTGGAGGAGGAAATAGAGCCGTGCACCTGGTGATTGAAACCGTGCACCTGGTGATTGAAAACGTGCATCTGGTAACCCAAAAATTCAAATATGGTCCTAAATGCATTTAAGGGTCATTCTGATATTAATGCCCGCTATGGAAACACCCTACTACGGCCCTCTCTCTGTCGGGGGCGACCTGAGTGCATTATGGACACTTTGAAATTTCACGATGGATACTGATTGCTATACAAGCGGTAACCCAAAAACACAAATATGGTCATAAATGCATTTAACGGTCATTCTGATTTTAATGCCCGCTATAGGAGCACCCTACTACGGCCCTCTTTCACTCAGGGCCGTCCTGGGTGCTTTATGGACTGTTTGACAAGTGCTGGAGGAGGAAATAGAGCCGTGCACCTGGTGATTGAAACCGTGCATCTGGTAACCCAAAAACACAAATATGGTCATAAATGCATTTAACGGTCATTCTGATTTTAATGCCCGCTATAGGAGCACCCTACTACGGCCCTCTTTCACTCAGGGCCGTCCTGGGTGCTTTATGGACTGTTTGACAAGTGCTGGAGGAGGAAATAGAGCCGTGCACCTGGTGATTGAAACCGTGCACCTGGTGATTGAAAACGTGCATCTGGTAACCCAAAAATTCAAATATGGTCCTAAATGCATTTAAGGGTCATTCTGATATTAATGCCCGCTATGGAAACACCCTACTACGGCCCTCTCTCTGTCGGGGGCGACCTGAGTGCATTATGGACACTTTGAAATTTCACGATGGATACTGATTGCTATACAAGCGGTAACCCAAAAACACAAATATGGTCATAAATGCATTTAACGGTCATTCTGATTTTAATGCCCGCTATAGGAGCACCCTACTACGGCCCTCTTTCACTCAGGGCCGTCCTGGGTGCTTTATGGACTGTTTGACAAGTGCTGGAGGAGGAAATAGAGCCGTGCACCTGGTGATTGAAACCGTGCATCTGGTAACCCAAAAACACAAATATGGTCATAAATGCATTTAACGGTCATTCTGATTTTAATGCCCGCTATAGGAGCACCCTACTACGGCCCTCTTTCACTCAGGGCCGTCCTGGGTGCTTTATGGACTGTTTGACAAGTGCTGGAGGAGGAAATAGAGCCGTGCACCTGGTGATTGAAACCGTGCACCTGGTGATTGAAAACGTGCATCTGGTAACCCAAAAATTCAAATATGGTCCTAAATGCATTTAAGGGTCATTCTGATATTAATGCCCGCTATGGAAACACCCTACTACGGCCCTCTCTCTGTCGGGGGCGACCTGAGTGCATTATGGACACTTTGAAATTTCACGATGGATACTGATTGCTATACAAGCGGTAACCCAAAAACACAAATATGGTCATAAATGCATTTAACGGTCATTCTGATTTTAATGCCCGCTATAGGAGCACCCTACTACGGCCCTCTTTCACTCAGGGCCGTCCTGGGTGCTTTATGGACTGTTTGACAAGTGCTGGAGGAGGAAATAGAGCCGTGCACCTGGTGATTGAAACCGTGCATCTGGTAACCCAAAAACACAAATATGGTCATAAATGCATTTAACGGTCATTCTGATTTTAATGCCCGCTATAGGAGCACCCTACTACGGCCCTCTTTCACTCAGGGCCGTCCTGGGTGCTTTATGGACTGTTTGACAAGTGCTGGAGGAGGAAATAGAGCCGTGCACCTGGTGATTGAAACCGTGCACCTGGTGATTGAAAACGTGCATCTGGTAACCCAAAAATTCAAATATGGTCCTAAATGCATTTAAGGGTCATTCTGATATTAATGCCCGCTATGGAAACACCCTACTACGGCCCTCTCTCTGTCGGGGGCGACCTGAGTGCATTATGGACACTTTGAAATTTCACGATGGATACTGATTGCTATACAAGCGGTAACCAAAAACACAAATATGGTCATAAATGCATTTAACGGTCATTCTGATTTTAATGCCCGCTATAGGAGCACCCTACTACGGCCCTCTTTCACTCAGGGCCGTCCTGGGTGCTTTATGGACTGTTTGACAAGTGCTGGAGGAGGAAATAGAGCCGTGCACCTGGTGATTGAAACCGTGCATCTGGTAACCCAAAAACACAAATATGGTCATAAATGCATTTAACGGTCATTCTGATTTTAATGCCCGCTATAGGAGCACCCTACTACGGCCCTCTTTCACTCAGGGCCGTCCTGGGTGCTTTATGGACTGTTTGACAAGTGCTGGAGGAGGAAATAGAGCCGTGCACCTGGTGATTGAAACCGTGCACCTGGTGATTGAAAACGTGCATCTGGTAACCCAAAAATTCAAATATGGTCCTAAATGCATTTAAGGGTCATTCTGATATTAATGCCCGCTATGGAAACACCCTACTACGGCCCTCTCTCTGTCGGGGGCGACCTGAGTGCATTATGGACACTTTGAAATTTCACGATGGATACTGATTGCTATACAAGCGGTAACCCAAAAACACAAATATGGTCATAAATGCATTTAACGGTCATTCTGATTTTAATGCCCGCTATAGGAGCACCCTACTACGGCCCTCTTTCACTCAGGGCCGTCCTGGGTGCTTTATGGACTGTTTGACAAGTGCTGGAGGAGGAAATAGAGCCGTGCACCTGGTGATTGAAACCGTGCATCTGGTAACCCAAAAACACAAATATGGTCATAAATGCATTTAACGGTCATTCTGATTTTAATGCCCGCTATAGGAGCACCCTACTACGGCCCTCTTTCACTCAGGGCCGTCCTGGGTGCTTTATGGACTGTTTGACAAGTGCTGGAGGAGGAAATAGAGCCGTGCACCTGGTGATTGAAACCGTGCACCTGGTGATTGAAAACGTGCATCTGGTAACCCAAAAATTCAAATATGGTCCTAAATGCATTTAAGGGTCATTCTGATATTAATGCCCGCTATGGAAACACCCTACTACGGCCCTCTCTCTGTCGGGGGCGACCTGAGTGCATTATGGACACTTTGAAATTTCACGATGGATACTGATTGCTATACAAGCGGTAACCCAAAAACACAAATATGGTCATAAATGCATTTAACGGTCATTCTGATTTTAATGCCCGCTATAGGAGCACCCTACTACGGCCCTCTTTCACTCAGGGCCGTCCTGGGTGCTTTATGGACTGTTTGACAAGTGCTGGAGGAGGAAATAGAGCCGTGCACCTGGTGATTGAAACCGTGCATCTGGTAACCCAAAAACACAAATATGGTCATAAATGCATTTAACGGTCATTCTGATTTTAATGCCCGCTATAGGAGCACCCTACTACGGCCCTCTTTCACTCAGGGCCGTCCTGGGTGCTTTATGGACTGTTTGACAAGTGCTGGAGGAGGAAATAGAGCCGTGCACCTGGTGATTGAAACCGTGCACCTGGTGATTGAAAACGTGCATCTGGTAACCCAAAAATTCAAATATGGTCCTAAATGCATTTAAGGGTCATTCTGATATTAATGCCCGCTATGGAAACACCCTACTACGGCCCTCTCTCTGTCGGGGGCGACCTGAGTGCATTATGGACACTTTGAAATTTCACGATGGATACTGATTGCTATACAAGCGGTAACCCAAAAACACAAATATGGTCATAAATGCATTTAACGGTCATTCTGATTTTAATGCCCGCTATAGGAGCACCCTACTACGGCCCTCTTTCACTCAGGGCCGTCCTGGGTGCTTTATGGACTGTTTGACAAGTGCTGGAGGAGGAAATAGAGCCGTGCACCTGGTGATTGAAACCGTGCATCTGGTAACCCAAAAACACAAATATGGTCATAAATGCATTTAACGGTCATTCTGATTTTAATGCCCGCTATAGGAGCACCCTACTACGGCCCTCTTTCACTCAGGGCCGTCCTGGGTGCTTTATGGACTGTTTGACAAGTGCTGGAGGAGGAAATAGAGCCGTGCACCTGGTGATTGAAACCGTGCACCTGGTGATTGAAAACGTGCATCTGGTAACCCAAAAATTCAAATATGGTCCTAAATGCATTTAAGGGTCATTCTGATATTAATGCCCGCTATGGAAACACCCTACTACGGCCCTCTCTCTGTCGGGGGCGACCTGAGTGCATTATGGACACTTTGAAATTTCACGATGGATACTGATTGCTATACAAGCGGTAACCCAAAAACACAAATATGGTCATAAATGCATTTAACGGTCATTCTGATTTTAATGCCCGCTATAGGAGCACCCTACTACGGCCCTCTTTCACTCAGGGCCGTCCTGGGTGCTTTATGGACTGTTTGACAAGTGCTGGAGGAGGAAATAGAGCCGTGCACCTGGTGATTGAAACCGTGCATCTGGTAACCCAAAAACACAAATATGGTCATAAATGCATTTAACGGTCATTCTGATTTTAATGCCCGCTATAGGAGCACCCTACTACGGCCCTCTTTCACTCAGGGCCGTCCTGGGTGCTTTATGGACTGTTTGACAAGTGCTGGAGGAGGAAATAGAGCCGTGCACCTGGTGATTGAAACCGTGCACCTGGTGATTGAAAACGTGCATCTGGTAACCCAAAAATTCAAATATGGTCCTAAATGCATTTAAGGGTCATTCTGATATTAATGCCCGCTATGGAAACACCCTACTACGGCCCTCTCTCTGTCGGGGGCGACCTGAGTGCATTATGGACACTTTGAAATTTCACGATGGATACTGATTGCTATACAAGCGGTAACCCAAAAACACAAATATGGTCATAAATGCATTTAACGGTCATTCTGATTTTAATGCCCGCTATAGGAGCACCCTACTACGGCCCTCTTTCACTCAGGGCCGTCCTGGGTGCTTTATGGACTGTTTGACAAGTGCTGGAGGAGGAAATAGAGCCGTGCACCTGGTGATTGAAACCGTGCATCTGGTAACCCAAAAACACAAATATGGTCATAAATGCATTTAACGGTCATTCTGATTTTAATGCCCGCTATAGGAGCACCCTACTACGGCCCTCTTTCACTCAGGGCCGTCCTGGGTGCTTTATGGACTGTTTGACAAGTGCTGGAGGAGGAAATAGAGCCGTGCACCTGGTGATTGAAACCGTGCACCTGGTGATTGAAAACGTGCATCTGGTAACCCAAAAATTCAAATATGGTCCTAAATGCATTTAAGGGTCATTCTGATATTAATGCCCGCTATGGAAACACCCTACTACGGCCCTCTCTCTGTCGGGGGCGACCTGAGTGCATTATGGACACTTTGAAATTTCACGATGGATACTGATTGCTATACAAGCGGTAACCCAAAAACACAAATATGGTCATAAATGCATTTAACGGTCATTCTGATTTTAATGCCCGCTATAGGAGCACCCTACTACGGCCCTCTTTCACTCAGGGCCGTCCTGGGTGCTTTATGGACTGTTTGACAAGTGCTGGAGGAGGAAATAGAGCCGTGCACCTGGTGATTGAAACCGTGCATCTGGTAACCCAAAAACACAAATATGGTCATAAATGCATTTAACGGTCATTCTGATTTTAATGCCCGCTATAGGAGCACCCTACTACGGCCCTCTTTCACTCAGGGCCGTCCTGGGTGCTTTATGGACTGTTTGACAAGTGCTGGAGGAGGAAATAGAGCCGTGCACCTGGTGATTGAAACCGTGCACCTGGTGATTGAAAACGTGCATCTGGTAACCCAAAAATTCAAATATGGTCCTAAATGCATTTAAGGGTCATTCTGATATTAATGCCCGCTATGGAAACACCCTACTACGGCCCTCTCTCTGTCGGGGGCGACCTGAGTGCATTATGGACACTTTGAAATTTCACGATGGATACTGATTGCTATACAAGCGGTAACCCAAAAACACAAATATGGTCATAAATGCATTTAACGGTCATTCTGATTTTAATGCCCGCTATAGGAGCACCCTACTACGGCCCTCTTTCACTCAGGGCCGTCCTGGGTGCTTTATGGACTGTTTGACAAGTGCTGGAGGAGGAAATAGAGCCGTGCACCTGGTGATTGAAACCGTGCATCTGGTAACCCAAAAACACAAATATGGTCATAAATGCATTTAACGGTCATTCTGATTTTAATGCCCGCTATAGGAGCACCCTACTACGGCCCTCTTTCACTCAGGGCCGTCCTGGGTGCTTTATGGACTGTTTGACAAGTGCTGGAGGAGGAAATAGAGCCGTGCACCTGGTGATTGAAACCGTGCACCTGGTGATTGAAAACGTGCATCTGGTAACCCAAAAATTCAAATATGGTCCTAAATGCATTTAAGGGTCATTCTGATATTAATGCCCGCTATGGAAACACCCTACTACGGCCCTCTCTCTGTCGGGGGCGACCTGAGTGCATTATGGACACTTTGAAATTTCACGATGGATACTGATTGCTATACAAGCGGTAACCCAAAAACACAAATATGGTCATAAATGCATTTAACGGTCATTCTGATTTTAATGCCCGCTATAGGAGCACCCTACTACGGCCCTCTTTCACTCAGGGCCGTCCTGGGTGCTTTATGGACTGTTTGACAAGTGCTGGAGGAGGAAATAGAGCCGTGCACCTGGTGATTGAAACCGTGCATCTGGTAACCCAAAAACACAAATATGGTCATAAATGCATTTAACGGTCATTCTGATTTTAATGCCCGCTATAGGAGCACCCTACTACGGCCCTCTTTCACTCAGGGCCGTCCTGGGTGCTTTATGGACTGTTTGACAAGTGCTGGAGGAGGAAATAGAGCCGTGCACCTGGTGATTGAAACCGTGCACCTGGTGATTGAAAACGTGCATCTGGTAACCCAAAAATTCAAATATGGTCCTAAATGCATTTAAGGGTCATTCTGATATTAATGCCCGCTATGGAAACACCCTACTACGGCCCTCTCTCTGTCGGGGGCGACCTGAGTGCATTATGGACACTTTGAAATTTCACGATGGATACTGATTGCTATACAAGCGGTAACCCAAAAACACAAATATGGTCATAAATGCATTTAACGGTCATTCTGATTTTAATGCCCGCTATAGGAGCACCCTACTACGGCCCTCTTTCACTCAGGGCCGTCCTGGGTGCTTTATGGACTGTTTGACAAGTGCTGGAGGAGGAAATAGAGCCGTGCACCTGGTGATTGAAACCGTGCATCTGGTAACCCAAAAACACAAATATGGTCATAAATGCATTTAACGGTCATTCTGATTTTAATGCCCGCTATAGGAGCACCCTACTACGGCCCTCTTTCACTCAGGGCCGTCCTGGGTGCTTTATGGACTGTTTGACAAGTGCTGGAGGAGGAAATAGAGCCGTGCACCTGGTGATTGAAACCGTGCACCTGGTGATTGAAAACGTGCATCTGGTAACCCAAAAATTCAAATATGGTCCTAAATGCATTTAAGGGTCATTCTGATATTAATGCCCGCTATGGAAACACCCTACTACGGCCCTCTCTCTGTCGGGGGCGACCTGAGTGCATTATGGACACTTTGAAATTTCACGATGGATACTGATTGCTATACAAGCGGTAACCCAAAAACACAAATATGGTCATAAATGCATTTAACGGTCATTCTGATTTTAATGCCCGCTATAGGAGCACCCTACTACGGCCCTCTTTCACTCAGGGCCGTCCTGGGTGCTTTATGGACTGTTTGACAAGTGCTGGAGGAGGAAATAGAGCCGTGCACCTGGTGATTGAAACCGTGCATCTGGTAACCCAAAAACACAAATATGGTCATAAATGCATTTAACGGTCATTCTGATTTTAATGCCCGCTATAGGAGCACCCTACTACGGCCCTCTTTCACTCAGGGCCGTCCTGGGTGCTTTATGGACTGTTTGACAAGTGCTGGAGGAGGAAATAGAGCCGTGCACCTGGTGATTGAAACCGTGCACCTGGTGATTGAAAACGTGCATCTGGTAACCCAAAAATTCAAATATGGTCCTAAATGCATTTAAGGGTCATTCTGATATTAATGCCCGCTATGGAAACACCCTACTACGGCCCTCTCTCTGTCGGGGGCGACCTGAGTGCATTATGGACACTTTGAAATTTCACGATGGATACTGATTGCTATACAAGCGGTAACCCAAAAACACAAATATGGTCATAAATGCATTTAACGGTCATTCTGATTTTAATGCCCGCTATAGGAGCACCCTACTACGGCCCTCTTTCACTCAGGGCCGTCCTGGGTGCTTTATGGACTGTTTGACAAGTGCTGGAGGAGGAAATAGAGCCGTGCACCTGGTGATTGAAACCGTGCATCTGGTAACCCAAAAACACAAATATGGTCATAAATGCATTTAACGGTCATTCTGATTTTAATGCCCGCTATAGGAGCACCCTACTACGGCCCTCTTTCACTCAGGGCCGTCCTGGGTGCTTTATGGACTGTTTGACAAGTGCTGGAGGAGGAAATAGAGCCGTGCACCTGGTGATTGAAACCGTGCACCTGGTGATTGAAAACGTGCATCTGGTAACCCAAAAATTCAAATATGGTCCTAAATGCATTTAAGGGTCATTCTGATATTAATGCCCGCTATGGAAACACCCTACTACGGCCCTCTCTCTGTCGGGGGCGACCTGAGTGCATTATGGACACTTTGAAATTTCACGATGGATACTGATTGCTATACAAGCGGTAACCCAAAAACACAAATATGGTCATAAATGCATTTAACGGTCATTCTGATTTTAATGCCCGCTATAGGAGCACCCTACTACGGCCCTCTTTCACTCAGGGCCGTCCTGGGTGCTTTATGGACTGTTTGACAAGTGCTGGAGGAGGAAATAGAGCCGTGCACCTGGTGATTGAAACCGTGCATCTGGTAACCCAAAAACACAAATATGGTCATAAATGCATTTAACGGTCATTCTGATTTTAATGCCCGCTATAGGAGCACCCTACTACGGCCCTCTTTCACTCAGGGCCGTCCTGGGTGCTTTATGGACTGTTTGACAAGTGCTGGAGGAGGAAATAGAGCCGTGCACCTGGTGATTGAAACCGTGCACCTGGTGATTGAAAACGTGCATCTGGTAACCCAAAAATTCAAATATGGTCCTAAATGCATTTAAGGGTCATTCTGATATTAATGCCCGCTATGGAAACACCCTACTACGGCCCTCTCTCTGTCGGGGGCGACCTGAGTGCATTATGGACACTTTGAAATTTCACGATGGATACTGATTGCTATACAAGCGGTAACCCAAAAACACAAATATGGTCATAAATGCATTTAACGGTCATTCTGATTTTAATGCCCGCTATAGGAGCACCCTACTACGGCCCTCTTTCACTCAGGGCCGTCCTGGGTGCTTTATGGACTGTTTGACAAGTGCTGGAGGAGGAAATAGAGCCGTGCACCTGGTGATTGAAACCGTGCACCTGGTGATTGAAAACGTGCATCTGGTAACCCAAAAACACAAATATGGTCATAAATGCATTTAACGGTCATTCTGATTTTAATGCCCGCTATGGAGCACCCTACTACGGCCCTCTTTCACTCAGGGGCGTCCTGGGTGCTTTATGGACACTTTGAAATTTCAGGATGGATACTGATTGCTGATACAAGCTGGTAACCCAAAAACACAAATATGGTCATAAATGCATTTAACGGTCATTCTGATTTTAATGCCCGCTATAGGAGCACCCTACTACGGCCCTCTTTCACTCAGGGCCGTCCTGGGTGCTTTATGGACTGTTTGACAAGTGCTGGAGGAGGAAATAGAGCCGTGCACCTGGTGATTGAAACCGTGCACCTGGTGATTGAAAACGTGCATCTGGTAACCCAAAAATTCAAATATGGTCCTAAATGCATTTAAGGGTCATTCTGATATTAATGCCCGCTATGGAAACACCCTACTACGGCCCTCTCTCTGTCGGGGGCGACCTGAGTGCATTATGGACACTTTGAAATTTCACGATGGATACTGATTGCTATACAAGCGGTAACCCAAAAACACAAATATGGTCATAAATGCATTTAACGGTCATTCTGATTTTAATGCCCGCTATAGGAGCACCCTACTACGGCCCTCTTTCACTCAGGGCCGTCCTGGGTGCTTTATGGACTGTTTGACAAGTGCTGGAGGAGGAAATAGAGCCGTGCACCTGGTGATTGAAACCGTGCATCTGGTAACCCAAAAACACAAATATGGTCATAAATGCATTTAACGGTCATTCTGATTTTAATGCCCGCTATAGGAGCACCCTACTACGGCCCTCTTTCACTCAGGGCCGTCCTGGGTGCTTTATGGACTGTTTGACAAGTGCTGGAGGAGGAAATAGAGCCGTGCACCTGGTGATTGAAACCGTGCACCTGGTGATTGAAAACGTGCATCTGGTAACCCAAAAATTCAAATATGGTCCTAAATGCATTTAAGGGTCATTCTGATATTAATGCCCGCTATGGAAACACCCTACTACGGCCCTCTCTCTGTCGGGGGCGACCTGAGTGCATTATGGACACTTTGAAATTTCACGATGGATACTGATTGCTATACAAGCGGTAACCCAAAAACACAAATATGGTCATAAATGCATTTAACGGTCATTCTGATTTTAATGCCCGCTATAGGAGCACCCTACTACGGCCCTCTTTCACTCAGGGCCGTCCTGGGTGCTTTATGGACTGTTTGACAAGTGCTGGAGGAGGAAATAGAGCCGTGCACCTGGTGATTGAAACCGTGCATCTGGTAACCCAAAAACACAAATATGGTCATAAATGCATTTAACGGTCATTCTGATTTTAATGCCCGCTATAGGAGCACCCTACTACGGCCCTCTTTCACTCAGGGCCGTCCTGGGTGCTTTATGGACTGTTTGACAAGTGCTGGAGGAGGAAATAGAGCCGTGCACCTGGTGATTGAAACCGTGCACCTGGTGATTGAAAACGTGCATCTGGTAACCCAAAAATTCAAATATGGTCCTAAATGCATTTAAGGGTCATTCTGATATTAATGCCCGCTATGGAAACACCCTACTACGGCCCTCTCTCTGTCGGGGGCGACCTGAGTGCATTATGGACACTTTGAAATTTCACGATGGATACTGATTGCTATACAAGCGGTAACCCAAAAACACAAATATGGTCATAAATGCATTTAACGGTCATTCTGATTTTAATGCCCGCTATAGGAGCACCCTACTACGGCCCTCTTTCACTCAGGGCCGTCCTGGGTGCTTTATGGACTGTTTGACAAGTGCTGGAGGAGGAAATAGAGCCGTGCACCTGGTGATTGAAACCGTGCATCTGGTAACCCAAAAACACAAATATGGTCATAAATGCATTTAACGGTCATTCTGATTTTAATGCCCGCTATAGGAGCACCCTACTACGGCCCTCTTTCACTCAGGGCCGTCCTGGGTGCTTTATGGACTGTTTGACAAGTGCTGGAGGAGGAAATAGAGCCGTGCACCTGGTGATTGAAACCGTGCACCTGGTGATTGAAAACGTGCATCTGGTAACCCAAAAATTCAAATATGGTCCTAAATGCATTTAAGGGTCATTCTGATATTAATGCCCGCTATGGAAACACCCTACTACGGCCCTCTCTCTGTCGGGGGCGACCTGAGTGCATTATGGACACTTTGAAATTTCACGATGGATACTGATTGCTATACAAGCGGTAACCCAAAAACACAAATATGGTCATAAATGCATTTAACGGTCATTCTGATTTTAATGCCCGCTATAGGAGCACCCTACTACGGCCCTCTTTCACTCAGGGCCGTCCTGGGTGCTTTATGGACTGTTTGACAAGTGCTGGAGGAGGAAATAGAGCCGTGCACCTGGTGATTGAAACCGTGCATCTGGTAACCCAAAAACACAAATATGGTCATAAATGCATTTAACGGTCATTCTGATTTTAATGCCCGCTATAGGAGCACCCTACTACGGCCCTCTTTCACTCAGGGCCGTCCTGGGTGCTTTATGGACTGTTTGACAAGTGCTGGAGGAGGAAATAGAGCCGTGCACCTGGTGATTGAAACCGTGCATCTGGTAACCCAAAAACACAAATATGGTCATAAATGCATTTAACGGTCATTCTGATTTTAATGCCCGCTATAGGAGCACCCTACTACGGCCCTCTTTCACTCAGGGCCGTCCTGGGTGCTTTATGGACTGTTTGACAAGTGCTGGAGGAGGAAATAGAGCCGTGCACCTGGTGATTGAAACCGTGCACCTGGTGATTGAAAACGTGCATCTGGTAACCCAAAAATTCAAATATGGTCCTAAATGCATTTAAGGGTCATTCTGATATTAATGCCCGCTATGGAAACACCCTACTACGGCCCTCTCTCTGTCGGGGGCGACCTGAGTGCATTATGGACACTTTGAAATTTCACGATGGATACTGATTGCTATACAAGCGGTAACCCAAAAACACAAATATGGTCATAAATGCATTTAACGGTCATTCTGATTTTAATGCCCGCTATAGGAGCACCCTACTACGGCCCTCTTTCACTCAGGGCCGTCCTGGGTGCTTTATGGACTGTTTGACAAGTGCTGGAGGAGGAAATAGAGCCGTGCACCTGGTGATTGAAACCGTGCATCTGGTAACCCAAAAACACAAATATGGTCATAAATGCATTTAACGGTCATTCTGATTTTAATGCCCGCTATAGGAGCACCCTACTACGGCCCTCTTTCACTCAGGGCCGTCCTGGGTGCTTTATGGACTGTTTGACAAGTGCTGGAGGAGGAAATAGAGCCGTGCACCTGGTGATTGAAACCGTGCACCTGGTGATTGAAAACGTGCATCTGGTAACCCAAAAATTCAAATATGGTCCTAAATGCATTTAAGGGTCATTCTGATATTAATGCCCGCTATGGAAACACCCTACTACGGCCCTCTCTCTGTCGGGGGCGACCTGAGTGCATTATGGACACTTTGAAATTTCACGATGGATACTGATTGCTATACAAGCGGTAACCCAAAAACACAAATATGGTCATAAATGCATTTAACGGTCATTCTGATTTTAATGCCCGCTATAGGAGCACCCTACTACGGCCCTCTTTCACTCAGGGCCGTCCTGGGTGCTTTATGGACTGTTTGACAAGTGCTGGAGGAGGAAATAGAGCCGTGCACCTGGTGATTGAAACCGTGCATCTGGTAACCCAAAAACACAAATATGGTCATAAATGCATTTAACGGTCATTCTGATTTTAATGCCCGCTATAGGAGCACCCTACTACGGCCCTCTTTCACTCAGGGCCGTCCTGGGTGCTTTATGGACTGTTTGACAAGTGCTGGAGGAGGAAATAGAGCCGTGCACCTGGTGATTGAAACCGTGCATCTGGTAACCCAAAAACACAAATATGGTCATAAATGCATTTAACGGTCATTCTGATTTTAATGCCCGCTATAGGAGCACCCTACTACGGCCCTCTTTCACTCAGGGCCGTCCTGGGTGCTTTATGGACTGTTTGACAAGTGCTGGAGGAGGAAATAGAGCCGTGCACCTGGTGATTGAAACCGTGCACCTGGTGATTGAAAACGTGCATCTGGTAACCCAAAAATTCAAATATGGTCCTAAATGCATTTAAGGGTCATTCTGATATTAATGCCCGCTATGGAAACACCCTACTACGGCCCTCTCTCTGTCGGGGGCGACCTGAGTGCATTATGGACACTTTGAAATTTCACGATGGATACTGATTGCTATACAAGCGGTAACCCAAAAACACAAATATGGTCATAAATGCATTTAACGGTCATTCTGATTTTAATGCCCGCTATAGGAGCACCCTACTACGGCCCTCTTTCACTCAGGGCCGTCCTGGGTGCTTTATGGACTGTTTGACAAGTGCTGGAGGAGGAAATAGAGCCGTGCACCTGGTGATTGAAACCGTGCATCTGGTAACCCAAAAACACAAATATGGTCATAAATGCATTTAACGGTCATTCTGATTTTAATGCCCGCTATAGGAGCACCCTACTACGGCCCTCTTTCACTCAGGGCCGTCCTGGGTGCTTTATGGACTGTTTGACAAGTGCTGGAGGAGGAAATAGAGCCGTGCACCTGGTGATTGAAACCGTGCACCTGGTGATTGAAAACGTGCATCTGGTAACCCAAAAATTCAAATATGGTCCTAAATGCATTTAAGGGTCATTCTGATATTAATGCCCGCTATGGAAACACCCTACTACGGCCCTCTCTCTGTCGGGGGCGACCTGAGTGCATTATGGACACTTTGAAATTTCACGATGGATACTGATTGCTATACAAGCGGTAACCCAAAAACACAAATATGGTCATAAATGCATTTAACGGTCATTCTGATTTTAATGCCCGCTATAGGAGCACCCTACTACGGCCCTCTTTCACTCAGGGCCGTCCTGGGTGCTTTATGGACTGTTTGACAAGTGCTGGAGGAGGAAATAGAGCCGTGCACCTGGTGATTGAAACCGTGCATCTGGTAACCCAAAAACACAAATATGGTCATAAATGCATTTAACGGTCATTCTGATTTTAATGCCCGCTATAGGAGCACCCTACTACGGCCCTCTTTCACTCAGGGCCGTCCTGGGTGCTTTATGGACTGTTTGACAAGTGCTGGAGGAGGAAATAGAGCCGTGCACCTGGTGATTGAAACCGTGCACCTGGTGATTGAAAACGTGCATCTGGTAACCCAAAAATTCAAATATGGTCCTAAATGCATTTAAGGGTCATTCTGATATTAATGCCCGCTATGGAAACACCCTACTACGGCCCTCTCTCTGTCGGGGGCGACCTGAGTGCATTATGGACACTTTGAAATTTCACGATGGATACTGATTGCTATACAAGCGGTAACCCAAAAACACAAATATGGTCATAAATGCATTTAACGGTCATTCTGATTTTAATGCCCGCTATAGGAGCACCCTACTACGGCCCTCTTTCACTCAGGGCCGTCCTGGGTGCTTTATGGACTGTTTGACAAGTGCTGGAGGAGGAAATAGAGCCGTGCACCTGGTGATTGAAACCGTGCATCTGGTAACCCAAAAACACAAATATGGTCATAAATGCATTTAACGGTCATTCTGATTTTAATGCCCGCTATAGGAGCACCCTACTACGGCCCTCTTTCACTCAGGGCCGTCCTGGGTGCTTTATGGACTGTTTGACAAGTGCTGGAGGAGGAAATAGAGCCGTGCACCTGGTGATTGAAACCGTGCATCTGGTAACCCAAAAACACAAATATGGTCATAAATGCATTTAACGGTCATTCTGATTTTAATGCCCGCTATAGGAGCACCCTACTACGGCCCTCTTTCACTCAGGGCCGTCCTGGGTGCTTTATGGACTGTTTGACAAGTGCTGGAGGAGGAAATAGAGCCGTGCACCTGGTGATTGAAACCGTGCACCTGGTGATTGAAAACGTGCATCTGGTAACCCAAAAATTCAAATATGGTCCTAAATGCATTTAAGGGTCATTCTGATATTAATGCCCGCTATGGAAACACCCTACTACGGCCCTCTCTCTGTCGGGGGCGACCTGAGTGCATTATGGACACTTTGAAATTTCACGATGGATACTGATTGCTATACAAGCGGTAACCCAAAAACACAAATATGGTCATAAATGCATTTAACGGTCATTCTGATTTTAATGCCCGCTATAGGAGCACCCTACTACGGCCCTCTTTCACTCAGGGCCGTCCTGGGTGCTTTATGGACTGTTTGACAAGTGCTGGAGGAGGAAATAGAGCCGTGCACCTGGTGATTGAAACCGTGCACCTGGTGATTGAAAACGTGCATCTGGTAACCCAAAAACAAATATGGTCATAAATGCATTTAACGGTCATTCTGATTTTAATGCCCGCTATAGGAGCACCCTACTACGGCCCTCTCTTCACTCAGGGGCGTCCTGGGTGCATTATGGACACTTTGAAATTTCACGATGGATACTGATTGCTATACAAGCGGTAACCCAAAAACACAAATATGGTCATAAATGCATTTAACGGTCATTCTGATTTTAATGCCCGCTATAGGAGCACCCTACTACGGCCCTCTTTCACTCAGGGCCGTCCTGGGTGCTTTATGGACTGTTTGACAAGTGCTGGAGGAGGAAATAGAGCCGTGCACCTGGTGATTGAAACCGTGCACCTGGTGATTGAAAACGTGCATCTGGTAACCCAAAAATTCAAATATGGTCCTAAATGCATTTAAGGGTCATTCTGATATTAATGCCCGCTATGGAAACACCCTACTACGGCCCTCTCTCTGTCGGGGGCGACCTGAGTGCATTATGGACACTTTGAAATTTCACGATGGATACTGATTGCTATACAAGCGGTAACCCAAAAACACAAATATGGTCATAAATGCATTTAACGGTCATTCTGATTTTAATGCCCGCTATAGGAGCACCCTACTACGGCCCTCTTTCACTCAGGGCCGTCCTGGGTGCTTTATGGACTGTTTGACAAGTGCTGGAGGAGGAAATAGAGCCGTGCACCTGGTGATTGAAACCGTGCATCTGGTAACCCAAAAACACAAATATGGTCATAAATGCATTTAACGGTCATTCTGATTTTAATGCCCGCTATAGGAGCACCCTACTACGGCCCTCTTTCACTCAGGGCCGTCCTGGGTGCTTTATGGACTGTTTGACAAGTGCTGGAGGAGGAAATAGAGCCGTGCACCTGGTGATTGAAACCGTGCACCTGGTGATTGAAAACGTGCATCTGGTAACCCAAAAATTCAAATATGGTCCTAAATGCATTTAAGGGTCATTCTGATATTAATGCCCGCTATGGAAACACCCTACTACGGCCCTCTCTCTGTCGGGGGCGACCTGAGTGCATTATGGACACTTTGAAATTTCACGATGGATACTGATTGCTATACAAGCGGTAACCCAAAAACACAAATATGGTCATAAATGCATTTAACGGTCATTCTGATTTTAATGCCCGCTATAGGAGCACCCTACTACGGCCCTCTTTCACTCAGGGCCGTCCTGGGTGCTTTATGGACTGTTTGACAAGTGCTGGAGGAGGAAATAGAGCCGTGCACCTGGTGATTGAAACCGTGCATCTGGTAACCCAAAAACACAAATATGGTCATAAATGCATTTAACGGTCATTCTGATTTTAATGCCCGCTATAGGAGCACCCTACTACGGCCCTCTTTCACTCAGGGCCGTCCTGGGTGCTTTATGGACTGTTTGACAAGTGCTGGAGGAGGAAATAGAGCCGTGCACCTGGTGATTGAAACCGTGCATCTGGTAACCCAAAAACACAAATATGGTCATAAATGCATTTAACGGTCATTCTGATTTTAATGCCCGCTATAGGAGCACCCTACTACGGCCCTCTTTCACTCAGGGCCGTCCTGGGTGCTTTATGGACTGTTTGACAAGTGCTGGAGGAGGAAATAGAGCCGTGCACCTGGTGATTGAAACCGTGCACCTGGTGATTGAAAACGTGCATCTGGTAACCCAAAAATTCAAATATGGTCCTAAATGCATTTAAGGGTCATTCTGATATTAATGCCCGCTATGGAAACACCCTACTACGGCCCTCTCTCTGTCGGGGGCGACCTGAGTGCATTATGGACACTTTGAAATTTCACGATGGATACTGATTGCTATACAAGCGGTAACCCAAAAACACAAATATGGTCATAAATGCATTTAACGGTCATTCTGATTTTAATGCCCGCTATAGGAGCACCCTACTACGGCCCTCTTTCACTCAGGGCCGTCCTGGGTGCTTTATGGACTGTTTGACAAGTGCTGGAGGAGGAAATAGAGCCGTGCACCTGGTGATTGAAACCGTGCATCTGGTAACCCAAAAACACAAATATGGTCATAAATGCATTTAACGGTCATTCTGATTTTAATGCCCGCTATAGGAGCACCCTACTACGGCCCTCTTTCACTCAGGGCCGTCCTGGGTGCTTTATGGACTGTTTGACAAGTGCTGGAGGAGGAAATAGAGCCGTGCACCTGGTGATTGAAACCGTGCACCTGGTGATTGAAAACGTGCATCTGGTAACCCAAAAATTCAAATATGGTCCTAAATGCATTTAAGGGTCATTCTGATATTAATGCCCGCTATGGAAACACCCTACTACGGCCCTCTCTCTGTCGGGGGCGACCTGAGTGCATTATGGACACTTTGAAATTTCACGATGGATACTGATTGCTATACAAGCGGTAACCCAAAAACACAAATATGGTCATAAATGCATTTAACGGTCATTCTGATTTTAATGCCCGCTATAGGAGCACCCTACTACGGCCCTCTTTCACTCAGGGCCGTCCTGGGTGCTTTATGGACTGTTTGACAAGTGCTGGAGGAGGAAATAGAGCCGTGCACCTGGTGATTGAAACCGTGCATCTGGTAACCCAAAAACACAAATATGGTCATAAATGCATTTAACGGTCATTCTGATTTTAATGCCCGCTATAGGAGCACCCTACTACGGCCCTCTTTCACTCAGGGCCGTCCTGGGTGCTTTATGGACTGTTTGACAAGTGCTGGAGGAGGAAATAGAGCCGTGCACCTGGTGATTGAAACCGTGCACCTGGTGATTGAAAACGTGCATCTGGTAACCCAAAAATTCAAATATGGTCCTAAATGCATTTAAGGGTCATTCTGATATTAATGCCCGCTATGGAAACACCCTACTACGGCCCTCTCTCTGTCGGGGGCGACCTGAGTGCATTATGGACACTTTGAAATTTCACGATGGATACTGATTGCTATACAAGCGGTAACCCAAAAACACAAATATGGTCATAAATGCATTTAACGGTCATTCTGATTTTAATGCCCGCTATAGGAGCACCCTACTACGGCCCTCTTTCACTCAGGGCCGTCCTGGGTGCTTTATGGACTGTTTGACAAGTGCTGGAGGAGGAAATAGAGCCGTGCACCTGGTGATTGAAACCGTGCATCTGGTAACCCAAAAACACAAATATGGTCATAAATGCATTTAACGGTCATTCTGATTTTAATGCCCGCTATAGGAGCACCCTACTACGGCCCTCTTTCACTCAGGGCCGTCCTGGGTGCTTTATGGACTGTTTGACAAGTGCTGGAGGAGGAAATAGAGCCGTGCACCTGGTGATTGAAACCGTGCATCTGGTAACCCAAAAACACAAATATGGTCATAAATGCATTTAACGGTCATTCTGATTTTAATGCCCGCTATAGGAGCACCCTACTACGGCCCTCTTTCACTCAGGGCCGTCCTGGGTGCTTTATGGACTGTTTGACAAGTGCTGGAGGAGGAAATAGAGCCGTGCACCTGGTGATTGAAACCGTGCACCTGGTGATTGAAAACGTGCATCTGGTAACCCAAAAATTCAAATATGGTCCTAAATGCATTTAAGGGTCATTCTGATATTAATGCCCGCTATGGAAACACCCTACTACGGCCCTCTCTCTGTCGGGGGCGACCTGAGTGCATTATGGACACTTTGAAATTTCACGATGGATACTGATTGCTATACAAGCGGTAACCCAAAAACACAAATATGGTCATAAATGCATTTAACGGTCATTCTGATTTTAATGCCCGCTATAGGAGCACCCTACTACGGCCCTCTTTCACTCAGGGCCGTCCTGGGTGCTTTATGGACTGTTTGACAAGTGCTGGAGGAGGAAATAGAGCCGTGCACCTGGTGATTGAAACCGTGCATCTGGTAACCCAAAAACACAAATATGGTCATAAATGCATTTAACGGTCATTCTGATTTTAATGCCCGCTATAGGAGCACCCTACTACGGCCCTCTTTCACTCAGGGCCGTCCTGGGTGCTTTATGGACTGTTTGACAAGTGCTGGAGGAGGAAATAGAGCCGTGCACCTGGTGATTGAAACCGTGCATCTGGTAACCCAAAAACACAAATATGGTCATAAATGCATTTAACGGTCATTCTGATTTTAATGCCCGCTATAGGAGCACCCTACTACGGCCCTCTTTCACTCAGGGCCGTCCTGGGTGCTTTATGGACTGTTTGACAAGTGCTGGAGGAGGAAATAGAGCCGTGCACCTGGTGATTGAAACCGTGCACCTGGTGATTGAAAACGTGCATCTGGTAACCCAAAAATTCAAATATGGTCCTAAATGCATTTAAGGGTCATTCTGATATTAATGCCCGCTATGGAACACCCTACTACCACTACTGCACGGTAACCCAAAAACACAAATATGGTCATAAATGCATTTAACGGTCATTCTGATTTTAATGCCCGCTATAGGAGCACCCTACTACGGCCCTCTTTCACTCAGGGCCGACCTGGGTGCATTATGGACACTTTGACAATTTCACGATGGATACTGATTGCACCTGATAAAAGCGGTAACCCAAAAACACAAATATGGTCATAAATGCATTTAACGGTCATTCTGATTTTAATGCCCGCTATAGGAGCACCCTACTACGGCCCTCTTTCACTCAGGGCCGTCCTGGGTGCTTTATGGACTGTTTGACAAGTGCTGGAGGAGGAAATAGAGCCGTGCACCTGGTGATTGAAACCGTGCATCTGGTAACCCAAAAACACAAATATGGTCATAAATGCATTTAACGGTCATTCTGATTTTAATGCCCGCTATAGGAGCACCCTACTACGGCCCTCTTTCACTCAGGGCCGTCCTGGGTGCTTTATGGACTGTTTGACAAGTGCTGGAGGAGGAAATAGAGCCGTGCACCTGGTGATTGAAACCGTGCACCTGGTGATTGAAAACGTGCATCTGGTAACCCAAAAATTCAAATATGGTCCTAAATGCATTTAAGGGTCATTCTGATATTAATGCCCGCTATGGAAACACCCTACTACGGCCCTCTCTCTGTCGGGGGCGACCTGAGTGCATTATGGACACTTTGAAATTTCACGATGGATACTGATTGCTATACAAGCGGTAACCCAAAAACACAAATATGGTCATAAATGCATTTAACGGTCATTCTGATTTTAATGCCCGCTATAGGAGCACCCTACTACGGCCCTCTTTCACTCAGGGCCGTCCTGGGTGCTTTATGGACTGTTTGACAAGTGCTGGAGGAGGAAATAGAGCCGTGCACCTGGTGATTGAAACCGTGCATCTGGTAACCCAAAAACACAAATATGGTCATAAATGCATTTAACGGTCATTCTGATTTTAATGCCCGCTATAGGAGCACCCTACTACGGCCCTCTTTCACTCAGGGCCGTCCTGGGTGCTTTATGGACTGTTTGACAAGTGCTGGAGGAGGAAATAGAGCCGTGCACCTGGTGATTGAAACCGTGCATCTGGTAACCCAAAAACACAAATATGGTCATAAATGCATTTAACGGTCATTCTGATTTTAATGCCCGCTATAGGAGCACCCTACTACGGCCCTCTTTCACTCAGGGCCGTCCTGGGTGCTTTATGGACTGTTTGACAAGTGCTGGAGGAGGAAATAGAGCCGTGCACCTGGTGATTGAAACCGTGCACCTGGTGATTGAAAACGTGCATCTGGTAACCCAAAAATTCAAATATGGTCCTAAATGCATTTAAGGGTCATTCTGATATTAATGCCCGCTATGGAAACACCCTACTACGGCCCTCTCTCTGTCGGGGGCGACCTGAGTGCATTATGGACACTTTGAAATTTCACGATGGATACTGATTGCTATACAAGCGGTAACCCAAAAACACAAATATGGTCATAAATGCATTTAACGGTCATTCTGATTTTAATGCCCGCTATAGGAGCACCCTACTACGGCCCTCTTTCACTCAGGGCCGTCCTGGGTGCTTTATGGACTGTTTGACAAGTGCTGGAGGAGGAAATAGAGCCGTGCACCTGGTGATTGAAACCGTGCATCTGGTAACCCAAAAACACAAATATGGTCATAAATGCATTTAACGGTCATTCTGATTTTAATGCCCGCTATAGGAGCACCCTACTACGGCCCTCTTTCACTCAGGGCCGTCCTGGGTGCTTTATGGACTGTTTGACAAGTGCTGGAGGAGGAAATAGAGCCGTGCACCTGGTGATTGAAACCGTGCACCTGGTGATTGAAAACGTGCATCTGGTAACCCAAAAATTCAAATATGGTCCTAAATGCATTTAAGGGTCATTCTGATATTAATGCCCGCTATGGAAACACCCTACTACGGCCCTCTCTCTGTCGGGGGCGACCTGAGTGCATTATGGACACTTTGAAATTTCACGATGGATACTGATTGCTATACAAGCGGTAACCCAAAAACACAAATATGGTCATAAATGCATTTAACGGTCATTCTGATTTTAATGCCCGCTATAGGAGCACCCTACTACGGCCCTCTTTCACTCAGGGCCGTCCTGGGTGCTTTATGGACTGTTTGACAAGTGCTGGAGGAGGAAATAGAGCCGTGCACCTGGTGATTGAAACCGTGCATCTGGTAACCCAAAAACACAAATATGGTCATAAATGCATTTAACGGTCATTCTGATTTTAATGCCCGCTATAGGAGCACCCTACTACGGCCCTCTTTCACTCAGGGCCGTCCTGGGTGCTTTATGGACTGTTTGACAAGTGCTGGAGGAGGAAATAGAGCCGTGCACCTGGTGATTGAAACCGTGCACCTGGTGATTGAAAACGTGCATCTGGTAACCCAAAAATTCAAATATGGTCCTAAATGCATTTAAGGGTCATTCTGATATTAATGCCCGCTATGGAAACACCCTACTACGGCCCTCTCTCTGTCGGGGGCGACCTGAGTGCATTATGGACACTTTGAAATTTCACGATGGATACTGATTGCTATACAAGCGGTAACCCAAAAACACAAATATGGTCATAAATGCATTTAACGGTCATTCTGATTTTAATGCCCGCTATAGGAGCACCCTACTACGGCCCTCTTTCTCAGGGCCGTCCTGGGTGCTTTATGGACTGTTTGACAAGTGCTGGAGGAGGAAATAGAGCCGTGCACCTGGTGATTGAAACCGTGCATCTGGTAACCAAAAACACAAATATGGTCATAAATGCATTTAACGGTCATTCTGATTTTAATGCCCGCTATAGGAGCACCCTACTACGGCCCTCTTTCACTCAGGGCCGTCCTGGGTGCTTTATGGACTGTTTGACAAGTGCTGGAGGAGGAAATAGAGCCGTGCACCTGGTGATTGAAACCGTGCATCTGGTAACCCAAAAACACAAATATGGTCATAAATGCATTTAACGGTCATTCTGATTTTAATGCCCGCTATAGGAGCACCCTACTACGGCCCTCTTTCACTCAGGGCCGTCCTGGGTGCTTTATGGACTGTTTGACAAGTGCTGGAGGAGGAAATAGAGCCGTGCACCTGGTGATTGAAACCGTGCATCTGGTAACCCAAAAACACAAATATGGTCATAAATGCATTTAACGGTCATTCTGATTTAATGCCCGCTATAGGAGCACCCTACTACGGCCCTCTTTCACTCAGGGCCGTCCTGGGTGCTTTATGGACTGTTTGACAAGTGCTGGAGGAGGAAATAGAGCCGTGCACCTGGTGATTGAAACCGTGCACCTGGTGATTGAAAACGTGCATCTGGTAACCCAAAAATTCAAATATGGTCCTAAATGCATTTAAGGGTCATTCTGATATTAATGCCCGCTATGGAAACACCCTACTACGGCCCTCTCTCTGTCGGGGGCGACCTGAGTGCATTATGGACACTTTGAAATTTCACGATGGATACTGATTGCTATACAAGCGGTAACCCAAAAACACAAATATGGTCATAAATGCATTTAACGGTCATTCTGATTTTAATGCCCGCTATAGGAGCACCCTACTACGGCCCTCTTTCACTCAGGGCCGTCCTGGGTGCTTTATGGACTGTTTGACAAGTGCTGGAGGAGGAAATAGAGCCGTGCACCTGGTGATTGAAACCGTGCATCTGGTAACCCAAAAACACAAATATGGTCATAAATGCATTTAACGGTCATTCTGATTTTAATGCCCGCTATAGGAGCACCCTACTACGGCCCTCTTTCACTCAGGGCCGTCCTGGGTGCTTTATGGACTGTTTGACAAGTGCTGGAGGAGGAAATAGAGCCGTGCACCTGGTGATTGAAACCGTGCACCTGGTGATTGAAAACGTGCATCTGGTAACCCAAAAATTCAAATATGGTCCTAAATGCATTTAAGGGTCATTCTGATATTAATGCCCGCTATGGAAACACCCTACTACGGCCCTCTCTCTGTCGGGGGCGACCTGAGTGCATTATGGACACTTTGAAATTTCACGATGGATACTGATTGCTATACAAGCGGTAACCCAAAACACAAATATGGTCATAAATGCATTTAACGGTCATTCTGATTTTAATGCCCGCTATAGGAGCACCCTACTACGGCCCTCTTTCACTCAGGGCCGTCCTGGGTGCTTTATGGACTGTTTGACAAGTGCTGGAGGAGGAAATAGAGCCGTGCACCTGGTGATTGAAACCGTGCATCTGGTAACCCAAAAACACAAATATGGTCATAAATGCATTTAACGGTCATTCTGATTTTAATGCCCGCTATAGGAGCACCCTACTACGGCCCTCTTTCACTCAGGGCCGTCCTGGGTGCTTTATGGACTGTTTGACAAGTGCTGGAGGAGGAAATAGAGCCGTGCACCTGGTGATTGAAAACCGTGCATCTGGTAACCCAAAAACACAAATATGGTCATAAATGCATTTAACGGTCATTCTGATTTTAATGCCCGCTATAGGAGCACCCTACTACGGCCCTCTTTCACTCAGGGCCGTCCTGGGTGCTTTATGGACTGTTTGACAAGTGCTGGAGGAGGAAATAGAGCCGTGCACCTGGTGATTGAAACCGTGCACCTGGTGATTGAAAACGTGCATCTGGTAACCCAAAAATTCAAATATGGTCCTAAATGCATTTAAGGGTCATTCTGATATTAATGCCCGCTATGGAAACACCCTACTACGGCCCTCTCTCTGTCGGGGGCGACCTGAGTGCATTATGGACACTTTGAAATTCACGATGGATACTGATTGCTATACAAGCGGTAACCCAAAAACACAAATATGGTCATAAATGCATTTAACGGTCATTCTGATTTTAATGCCCGCTATAGGAGCACCCTACTACGGCCCTCTTTCACTCAGGGCCGTCCTGGGTGCTTTATGGACTGTTTGACAAGTGCTGGAGGAGGAAATAGAGCCGTGCACCTGGTGATTGAAACCGTGCATCTGGTAACCCAAAAACACAAATATGGTCATAAATGCATTTAACGGTCATTCTGATTTTAATGCCCGCTATAGGAGCACCCTACTACGGCCCTCTTTCACTCAGGGCCGTCCTGGGTGCTTTATGGACTGTTTGACAAGTGCTGGAGGAGGAAATAGAGCCGTGCACCTGGTGATTGAAACCGTGCACTGGTGATTGAAAACGTGCATCTGGTAACCCAAAAATTCAAATATGGTCCTAAATGCATTTAAGGGTCATTCTGATATTAATGCCCGCTATGGAAACACCCTACTACGGCCCTCTCTCTGTCGGGGGCGACCTGAGTGCATTATGGACACTTTGAAATTTCACGATGGATACTGATTGCTATACAAGCGGTAACCCAAAAAACAAGCAACAAACCCAAAAACACAAATATGGTCATAAATGCATTTAACGGTCATTCTGATTTTAATGCCCGCTATAGGAGCACCCTACTACGGCCCTCTTTCACTCAGGGCCGTCCTGGGTGCTTTATGGACTGTTTGACAAGTGCTGGAGGAGGAAATAGAGCCGTGCACCTGGTGATTGAAACCGTGCATCTGGTAACCCAAAAACACAATATGGTCATAAATGCATTTAACGGTCATTCTGATTTTAATGCCCGCTATAGGAGCACCCTACTACGGCCCTCTTTCACTCAGGGCCGTCCTGGGTGCTTTATGGACTGTTTGACAAGTGCTGGAGGAGGAAATAGAGCCGTGCACCTGGTGATTGAAACCGTGCACCTGGTGATTGAAAACGTGCATCTGGTAACCAAAAATTCAAATATGGTCCTAAATGCATTTAAGGGTCATTCTGATATTAATGCCCGCTATGGAAACACCCTACTACGGCCCTCTCTCTGTCGGGGGCGACCTGAGTGCATTATGGACACTTTGAAATTTCACGATGCACCTGGTGATTGAAACCGTGCATCTGGTAACCCAAAAACACAAATATGGTCATAAATGCATTTAACGGTCATTCTGATTTTAATGCCCGCTATAGGAGCACCCTACTACGGCCCTCTTTCACTCAGGGCCGTCCTGGGTGCTTTATGGACTGTTTGACAAGTGCTGGAGGAGGAAATAGAGCCGTGCACCTGGTGATTGAAACCGTGCACCTGGTGATTGAAAACGTGCATCTGGTAACCCAAAAATTCAAATATGGTCCTAAATGCATTTAAGGGTCATTCTGATATTAATGCCCGCTATGGAAACACCCTACTACGGCCCTCTCTCTGTCGGGGGCGACCTGAGTGCTTTATGGACACTTTGAAATTTCACGATGGATACTGATTGCTATAACAAGCGGTAACCCAAAAACACAAATATGGTCATAAATGCATTTAACGGTCATTCTGATTTTAATGCCCGCTATAGGAGCACCCTACTACGGCCCTCTTTCACTCAGGGCCGTCCTGGGTGCTTTATGGACTGTTTGACAAGTGCTGGAGGAGGAAATAGAGCCGTGCACCTGGTGATTGAAACCGTGCACCTGGTGATTGAAAACGTGCATCTGGTAACCCAAAAATTCAAATATGGTCCTAAATGCATTTAAGGGTCATTCTGATATTAATGCCCGCTATGGAAACACCCTACTACGGCCCTCTCTCTGTCGGGGGCGACCTGAGTGCATTATGGACACTTTGAAATTTCACGATGGATACTGATTGCTATACAAGCGGTAACCCAAAAACACAAATATGGTCATAAATGCATTTAACGGTCATTCTGATTTTAATGCCCGCTATAGGAGCACCCTACTACGGCCCTCTTTCACTCAGGGCCGTCCTGGGTGCTTTATGGACTGTTTGACAAGTGCTGGAGGAGGAAATAGAGCCGTGCACCTGGTGATTGAAACCGTGCATCTGGTAACCCAAAAACACAAATATGGTCATAAATGCATTTAACGGTCATTCTGATTTTAATGCCCGCTATAGGAGCACCCTACTACGGCCCTCTTTCACTCAGGGCCGTCCTGGGTGCTTTATGGACTGTTTGACAAGTGCTGGAGGAGGAAATAGAGCCGTGCACCTGGTGATTGAAACCGTGCATCTGGTAACCCAAAAACACAAATATGGTCATAAATGCATTTAACGGTCATTCTGATTTTAATGCCCGCTATAGGAGCACCCTACTACGGCCCTCTTTCACTCAGGGCCGTCCTGGGTGCTTTATGGACTGTTTGACAAGTGCTGGAGGAGGAAATAGAGCCGTGCACCTGGTGATTGAAACCGTGCACCTGGTGATTGAAAACGTGCATCTGGTAACCCAAAAATTCAAATATGGTCCTAAATGCATTTAAGGGTCATTCTGATATTAATGCCCGCTATGGAAACACCCTACTACGGCCCTCTCTCTGTCGGGGGCGACCTGAGTGCATTATGGACACTTTGAAATTTCACGATGGATACTGATTGCTATACAAGCGGTAACCCAAAAAACACAAATATGGTCATAAATGCATTTAACGGTCATTCTGATTTTAATGCCCGCTATAGGAGCACCCTACTACGGCCCTCTTTCACTCAGGGCCGTCCTGGGTGCTTTATGGACTGTTTGACAAGTGCTGGAGGAGGAAATAGAGCCGTGCACCTGGTGATTGAAAACCGTGCATCTGGTAACCAAAAACACAAATATGGTCATAAATGCATTTAACGGTCATTCTGATTTTAATGCCCGCTATAGGAGCACCCTACTACGGCCCTCTTTCACTCAGGGCCGTCCTGGGTGCTTTATGGACTGTTTGACAAGTGCTGGAGGAGGAAATAGAGCCGTGCACCTGGTGATTGAAACCGTGCACCTGGTGATTGAAAACGTGCATCTGGTAACCCAAAAATTCAAATATGGTCCTAAATGCATTTAAGGGTCATTCTGATATTAATGCCCGCTATGGAAACACCCTACTACGGCCCTCTCTCTGTCGGGGGCGACCTGAGTGCATTATGGACACTTTGAAATTTCACGATGGATACTGATTGCTATACAAGCGGTAACCCAAAAACACAAATATGGTCATAAATGCATTTAACGGTCATTCTGATTTTAATGCCCGCTATAGGAGCACCCTACTACGGCCCTCTTTCACTCAGGGCCGTCCTGGGTGCTTTATGGACTGTTTGACAAGTGCTGGAGGAGGAAATAGAGCCGTGCACCTGGTGATTGAAAACGTGCATCTGGTAACCCAAAAACACAAATATGGTCATAAATGCATTTAACGGTCATTCTGATTTTAATGCCCGCTATAGGAGCACCCTACTACGGCCCTCTTTCACTCAGGGCCGTCCTGGGTGCTTTATGGACTGTTTGACAAGTGCTGGAGGAGGAAATAGCAGATTGAAACCGTGCACCTGGTGATTGAAAACGTGCATCTGGTAACCCAAAAATTCAAATATGGTCCTAAATGCATTTAGGGTCATTCTGATATTAATGCCCGCTATAGGAAACACCCTACTACGGCCCTCTCTCTGTCGGGGCGACCTGAGTGCATTATGGACACTTTGAAATTTCACGATGGATACTGATTGCTATACAAGCGGGTAACCAAAAAACACAAATATG